>NC_058130.1:299836751-299859520 GCF_016433145.1 Gracilinanus agilis | reverse complement strand
GAATAATGAATGTTGGAGGGGATGTGGCAAAATTGGGACATTAATGCATTGCTGGTGGAGTTGTGAACTGATCCAGCCATTCTGGCTGGCAATTTGGAATCATGCTCAAAGGGCTATAAAAGAATACCTGCCCTTTGATCCAGCCATACCATTTTTGGGTTTGTACCCCAAAGAGATCATAGATAAGCAGACTTGTATGAAAATATTTATAGCTGTGCTTTTTGTGGTGGCAACAAATTGGAAAAGAAGGGGATGTCCTTCAATTGGGGATTGGCTGAACAAACTGTGGTATATGTGGGTGATGGAATACTATTGTGCTAAAAGGAATAATAAACTGGAGGAGTTCCAGGCGAACTGGAGAGACCTCGGGGAACAGATGCAGAGTGAAAGGAGCTGAGCCAGAAGAACACTGTACAGAGAGACTGATATACTGTGGTAAAATTGAATGTACCAGCAGCAATACAATGACCCAGGACAATTCTGAGGGATTTATGGTAAAGACGCTACCCACATTCAGAGGAAGGACTGCAGGAGAGGAAACATATAAGAAAAACAACTGCTTGAACGCATGGGTCTGGGTGGACATGATTGAGGGTGTGGACTCGAAACTACCACACCAATGGAACTACCAACAATTTGGAAATTGGTCTTGATCAAGGACCCATGACAAAACTAGTGGAAATGTGCATTCGGCCAAGGGTGGGGGGTGGGGTGCGGGGGGGTGGGTTAAAGGGGAAAGGTGGAGCATGAATCATGTAACCATGTTAAAAATGAATATTAATAAATGTTAAAAAAATATACTAGGGGGAGAACTCAATCTTCCTCTATCTGATCTGGATGAATCAAACCAAAAAAATAAATAAAAAAGAAGTAAGAGATAAATGAAAATTTAGAAAAACTTAGAGATAATAGATGAATGGAAAAAACCAAATAGGCATAAAATGGAATATATTTTCTTCTCAGTCATACATGGTACATAAACAAAGATTGACCATGCAATGGGGCATTGAAATATTGAAAAAAATGCAGAAAAGCAGAAATAATAAATACAACTTTCTCAGATCATAATAAGATTAAATTTTTACTTGACAAAGGCAAATTTAAATATAATCTGAAATATAATTCTTCACACAAGTTGGGTCAAGAAAGAAATCAAAGAAACAACTGAGGTCTTCATTAAAGAGAATGACAATGAAGAGACATCACACCAAAACCTATGGGATACAGCCCAAATAGTACTCAGAGGAAGACATATCTCTGAATGCCCATAGCAACAGAATTGAGGGAAGAGAGAAATTAATTGAGCATTTAATTTCCCATTAAATTAAATTAAATTAAAAAAATAAATAAAATCACATTAAATATTCCCAAATAAAAACTAAAATTGGAAATGCTAAAAATTTAAAGGAGAAATTAATCAAATTGAATGTAAAAGAACTATTGAAATAATAAATAAGACTAGGAGCTGGTACTTTGAAAAATAAAATAAAATATATAAAGTATTGGTTAATATACTTAAAAAAGAAAGAAAAGAATCAAATTGACAGCATCAAACATGAAAAGGGTGATCTCACCTCTAATGTAAAGGAAATTAAGGTAATTATTAGCTATTTTGTTCAATTATATGGCAAAAATATGCCATATTTTAGGTGAAATGGGTGAATATTTAGAAAAATATAAACTTCCTACATTAACAAAAAATGAAATAGAATACTTAAATAATTCCATCTCAGAAAAAGAAATTGAATAAACCATCAAGGATCTCTCTAAGAAAAACACCCCAGAACCAGACGGATTTGTAATTGAATTCTATCAAACATTTAAAGAACAACCAATCCCAATATTATACAAATTATTTGACAAAATAAGCAAAAATCTTAAATTGTGCTATAAAGCAATGGTCATTCAAACAATTTGTTACTGGCTAAGAGATAGAAGGGTGGATCAATGCAATAGACTTGGAGTAAATGAATTCAACAAGACAGTGTACAATAAACCCAAAGAACCCAACTTTTGGGACAAGAACCCAGTATTAGACAAAAGCTGCTGGGAAAACTGGAAAACAGTATGGGAGAAAATAGGTTTGGATCAACATCTCACACTCTATACCAAGATAAATTCAAAATGGGTAAATGACTTAAATATAAAGAGAGAAATTATAAGAAAATTAAGTGAACATAGAATAGTATACCTGCCAAATCTATGGAAAAGAAAGGAATTTAAAACCAAGAGAAAGATAGAGAACATTACAAAATTTTAAATGAATAACTTTGATTATATTATATTAAAATTTTCTGTACAAACAAAACCAATGCAACCAAAATTAGAAGAAAATTAGAATTTGTTATCAAGATTGGAACAACAAATTGGGAAAAAAAATTATAACAAAAACCTTGGATAAAGGTCTAATTTCTGAAATGTATAAGGACCTAATCAAGCAATTCCCCGATTGATAAATGGTCAAGGGATATGAACAGGCAATTTTTAGAAGAAGAAATCAAATTCATTAATAATCACATGAAAAATTATTCATAATTCCTCCTAATTAGAGTAATGAAAATCAAAACAACTCTGAGGAACCATCTCATACTTAGAAGATTGGCCAATATGACAGTAAAGGAAAATAATAAATGCTGGAAAGGATGTGGCAAAATTGGGACACTAATGCTTTGATGGTGGAGTGGTGAATTAATCCAACCATTCAGGAAGGCAATTTTGAATTATGAACAAAGGGATTTAAAAGATTGCATATCCTTTGATCCAGCAATACCACTACTGAATTTAAACCCAATAGAGATAATAATGTAAAACAGTTGCACAAAAATATTCATTGCCATGCCTATTGTGGTGGCAAAAATTTGGTAAATGAGGGAATGTCCCTTAATTGGGAAATGGCTAAACATTTTTTGTTACATGATGGTGATGGAATACTATTGTGGTATAAGGAATGATAATCAGGAGGATTTCTATATGTCCTGGAAGAACCTTAATGAACTGATGCTGAATGAAATGAGCAGAAATAAGAGAACATTGTACCCAGAAAGTGAAACATTGTGGAACTATCCAATGTAATGAACTTTATTGCTAATAGCAAAGCAATAACCTGTACATTCCTGAAGGACTTATAAGAAAGTTTGCGGCAGCATTGAGAGAAAGTACTATGGAAATAGAAACGCAAAAGAAAAATGCATGACTTATGACTTATTTATTTATACGGGTGTATGATTTGGGGTTGTAGCTTTAAAAGATTGTTCTATTGCAAAAATGAATAATATAGAAATGGTATTGAGTGATAAATTTTGTACAACCCAGTGGACTTATTGGCTCTGGAAGGAGAGAAGGAAGAGGAGAAAGAAATAAAATGAATCATGTAAACAAAGAAAAATATTTTTTAAAAAATTAATAAATGAAAAAATCAGGAAAAATGTAGTAGATGATGAAGAAATATCAGTACTTAAAATATATGCAATAAATGATATAGCATCCAGATTTATATAGGAGAAACTAAAGGAGCTTAAAGAGGAAATAAGTAATAAAGCTATACTAGTGGGGGACCTTAACCTTCCCCTATCAAAATTAGATGAATCTAAACAAAAAATAAATAGGAAAGAACTAAAGGAAGTAAATAAAATTTAGACAGATTAGATATTATCAGTATCTGGAGAAAATGTAATTGTTTAAAGAGGAATATACCTTCTCTTTAGTCAAACATATTACATATACAAATATTATACATATAAAACATCACAAATACATAAAAATTGGAAATCATTGATAACTTTAGCAAAGTTGTAGCATACAAAATAAAACAACAAATATCATCAGCATTTCCATATATTTCCAACAAAAATCAGTGGCAAGTTAGAAAGAGAAAATGCATTTAAAAATAACTCTAGAAAATATAAAAAAATTGGGAATTTATCTACCAAGACAAATACAGTAATTATATGAACACAATTATAAAGTAATTTTTACAAAAATAAAACTATGTCAAAACAACTTTAAAAAATTAATTGCTCATGGGTAGGACAAGCTAATACATAAAAAAGAAAACCTTACTTAAATTAGTTTCTTTATTTAGTGCCATACCTATCAAACTATCAAAAAACTATTTTATAGGACTAGAAAATTAATAACAAAATTCATCTGGAAGAACAAAAGAATAAGAATATCAAGGGAACTAATTTAAAAAACTCAACCAAGATGGTGACACAGGAGAAGCAGATCTTAAACTTTACTATAAAGCAGTGATCATCAAAACAACATAGTACTGACTAAGAGAAGAAGGGTGAGTCAATGGAATAGACAAGACCTAAGTTAACCAGTGTTTGATAAACCCAAAGATTGTAGATTTGGGGATAAGAACTCATTATTTGACAAAAACTGTTGGGAAAACTGGAAAGCAGTATAGCAAAAATTAGGTTTAGATCAACACCTCATATCCTATAGCAAGTTAAGTTAAAAATGGGTATATGACTTAAACATAAAGAGTGATATTAGAAGTAAATCAGGCGAATATAGTATAGTTTACCTGTCATATCTATGGAGAAGGAAAGATTTTAAGAGCAAACAAGAGATAGAGAACATTACAGTGTATAAATGATTAAGTTAAATTATATTAAAAAGTTGTTGAACAACAAAAAACAAATAATGTAAGCAAGAATAGAAGGGAAGGAACAAACTGGGAAAAATTTTTTGTAATAATTTTCTCTGATTGGGGTCTCATTTCTCAAATATATAAAGAACTAAGTCAAATTTATAACTACCCAACCCATTCTCCAATTGTCAATTGGTCAAGAGATATGAATCAGCAGTTTTTAGACGAAGAAATCAAAGCTATCAATAATCATATGAAAAATGTTCTAATTCCTCCTAATTAGAAAAATGCAAATCATAGTAACACCTTCAATCTAAGAGACTGGTCAATATGACAATAAAGGAAAATATAAATGCTGGAGGGGATGCTGCAAAATCATGACACTAATGCATTGCTGGCAGAGTTGTAAATCAATCCAAACACTCTGGAAGGCAATGAGGAATTATGCTTACAGGGTTTTCAAAGAATATATGTCTTTTAATACAGCAATACCACTATATATCATTTGCATGCCAAACAGGTTAAAAAATTAGGGATGGATGTGTTCGTACAAAAATATTCATAGCTGGTAGCAAAAAAATTGGAAACCATTGGGATATTCCTTATTTGGGGAAAGTCTGAGGAAATTTTGGCATATGATGGTGATGTAATACTATTTTGCTATAAGAAATCATAAACCAGATGATGTCTTAAATATCTGGAAAGACCTAAATGAACTGATGCAGAGTTAAATAAGATGATGAACTAGAAGAATACACACAGTAACTGAAATATTGTGGGACAATCACATGAAATAGACTTTGCTACTAACAGTACTACAATGATCTAGGACAATTTTGAGGGACTTATGAAGTGCTATCCACATCTAGAGAAAGAACTGTTGGAGTAGAAATGGAAAAAGAAAACATGATTTATCACTTTTTTATTTGGATGAATAATGTGGGGTTTTGGTTTTAAAAGATTAGTTTATTATGAAAATGAACATGGAAATAGGTTTTGAGTGATAATACATGTAAAACCCAGTGGAATTGCTTGACAATACTGAGAGGGGGGAATTAAGAGGGAAGGGAGACAACATGAATCATATAACTTTGGGAAACTTATGTGTAAATTTGTTACTGAAATAAAATAAAGAAAAAGCTTTTTTTTAAAAAAAGAAACACTTTGTCAATCTCAATTTAAAAGTCATTGGAGGGGGCAGCTGGGTAGCTCAGTGGATTGAGAGTCAGGCCTAGAGACAGGAGGTCCTAGGTTTAAATCCAGCCTCAGATACTTCCCAGCTGTGTGACCTTGGGCAAGTCACTTGACCCTCATTGCCCACCCTTACCACTCTTCCACCAAGGAGCCAATACACAGAAGTTAAGGGTTTAAAAAATAAAAAAAATAAATAAAAATAATTTAAAAAAAGTCATTGGAGCTTAGTGATCAAACTAGTGATTTTCCAAATCCCCACATCATTTTGTGAAGAGTAGAAATAGCCCAAAATATCCATTATTCAACATATAAATTATTGAAACCCTCTATTTCCCTCATTATTGATAATATTTATTCTTTCTTATGAATGCTGTTTCATGTTGATGAGGCAGAGACATTATGTCCATTTCTCCTACTCTGGCATTTCAAACAGTCATCAAGAGGAGAAGCATGTCATTGTATATTTTCATTCTGGTGGTATTTATTTGCCAGAGAATGTAACTCCTATGTCTCATGTTAACTTATAAGATGTGAAAATTTAACAGTGGTTTTTAAAAAAATTCTATATGCCAATTGTAGAGAAATATTCATTAATTAATTGAGTTAATTAGGAAATAGGGTTAATTAGCAAATTTTATTTTAATTGAAAATTTTAATTAATTAATTAAGTTAGAATATTTTTCATGGTTACATGATTCATGTTCTTTTCCTTCCTCCCTTCCCTGCCTCATAGTCAATGAGTAGTTCCATTGGGTTTTACGTATGTCATTGATCAAGATCTATTTCCATATTATTAATATTTATATACATTAGGGTGACTACTTCACGTCTACATCCCCTGTTAAGTCCCCATCGACCCATGTGATAAAGCAGTTGTTTTTCTTCTGTGTTTCTACTTCTGCAGTTCTTTGTCTGGATGTGATTAGCATTCTTTTTCATAAGTCCCTCAGAATTGTCCTGGATTATTGCATTGCCATGAATAGCAAAGTCCATTACATTTGATTATGAGACAGTGAATCAGTCTCTGTGTATATGGTTCTCTTGTTTTCAATTAGCAAAATTTATTGATAGATACATTAGAGAGATAAGTGAGTCCGGGTTTCTTTAAATCTGAATGTAATCTCAGAGATGATTGATTAGAGAGTACAAGAAGCCTAAATACCCCATCAAATTGTATTTTTGTGATCCCTTTGGATATCAATCTTTCAACTCTTTTCCATGCGACCCCAAGAGGAACTTGAGAGTCATTTATCCACTAAATTGTAATTTCTTTCTTTCTTTTATCTTCTAGTTTTATTTTTCTTCTTCCCACAAAAACATTTCATATAAATTTTAATGTTACTTTAATCCTTGATCTTCATGTGATATATACCTATTAGCTTGATCACTAAGTCACACAATATGTAAAGTTTAAAAATTTATATCTCACAATTTCAAATTATTTCCCAAAATGGTTAAATTAAAATTCAATGTTAACAACAAAGAAATAATGTGACTGTCTTCTTGTAGAATCTTTAATATTTTCCTATCCCTTGACATCTTTCACATTTCAATGGTTGCAAGTTAAAACTTCCAATATATGCATTAGTATTTTGATAAGCATTTCTCTTATTGTTAGGGGTTTAGAATTTATTTTCCCAGTGTTTGTGTACATAATTTGCAAATCTTTTTTTAGATTATTATTACATGGTTACATGATTCAGGATTTTTTCCACCTCTTTTCCTTCCCCATTCTAGGAGCTGAAATTCCACTGGGTTAAACATGTACCATTGTTCAAAACCTATTTCTATGTCATTCATAGTTGCAATAGAGTAATCTTTTAATATCAAAACCCTAATCATATCTCCATTGAACCACATGATCAATCATATCTTTTTCTTCTGCATTTCTGTTCCCACAGTTCTTTTTCTGGATGTGTATAGTGTTCTTACTCATGAGTTCCTCTGGATTGTCCTGGATCATTGCCAAGTCTATTACATTTGAGTGTAACACAATGTTTCAGTTTCTATGTACAATGTTCTCCTGGTTTTGTTCATTCCACTCTGCATCAATTTTTCTTTAGAGAAGAGTTTATACATATGCTTTAACTGCTTACCCATTTGGAGAATGACTAGATAGTATATAATGCCATTAATTTCCTATAAAATTTGGATGTTATAATTTTGTCCTGATGCTCTTTCCCCTCTAATATTTAACATTGTTGATCACTTTATCCTGAATATACTGGCAGTTTTTGTGACTTCTTTCTCTTGCTCCTCTTACTTGCCTAACCACTCTTCCTCAGTTTCCTTTGCTGTTTCATCATCCATGTTTTGCCCATTAACAGTAGATATACTTCAAGGATATTTCCCTTTTTTTTATACTTCATCTTTTGGAAACTTTATTGACTTCCAGACCTCAAATAACAGGTCTGCAAAGATGCATCCCACATCTATATAACCAGTATTAGTTTATCCCATGAATGTAGTCCTATGTCATCTGGATTGGCGGGATCAAAGGGCAGGCAATCTTTTATAGCCTTTTGAGCATAGTTCCAAATTGCCATCCAGAATGGCTGGATGAATTCACAACTCCACCAGCAATGCATTAATGTCCCAGTTTTGCCACATCCCTTACAAAATTCATTACTCTCCCCTTCTTTCATTTTATCCAATCTGCTAGGTGTGTGGTGATATCTCAGAGTTGGTTTGATTTGCATTTCTCTAATTATTAGAAATTTAGAACACGTTCTCATGTGCTTACTGATAGTTTTGGTTTCTTTATCTGAAAACTGCCTATTCATGTCTCTTGCCCATTTATCAATTGGGGAATGACTTGATTTTTTAAACAATTGGTTTAACTCCTTGTATATTTGAGTAATTAGACACCTTTCAGAGTTATTTGTTATAAAGATTTGTTTCCAATCTGTTGTTTCCCTTCTGATTTTGGATACATTGTTTTTGTTTGTACAAAAGCTTTTTGCTTCATATAATCAAAATCATTTAATTTACATTTTGTAATTTTCTCTAACTCTTGCTTGGTTTTAAAATCTTTCCTTTCCCAGAGATCTGACAAGTAAACTACTCTATGTTCACCTAACTTATTTGTAGTTTCCCTCTTTATATTCAAGTCATTCACCCATTCTGAATTTATCTTGGTGTAGGGTGTGAGATGTTGATCTAGACCAAATCTCTCCCATATTGTTTTCCAAATTCCCCAACAGTTTTTGTCAAATAGTGTATTTTTGTCTGAAAAGTTGGGCTCTTTGGGATTATCATACACTGTCTTGCTGATGTCACTTGTCCCAAGTCTATTCCACTGATCCTCCCTTCTGTCTCTTAGCCAGTACCATACTGTTTTGATGACCATTGCTTTATAGTACAGTATAATATCTGGTACTGCTAGGTCCCCTTCCTTCACATTTTTTTTGTTATTTCCCTTTATATTCTTGATTTTTGTTATTCCAGATGAACTTTGTTATACTTTTTCCTAATTCACTAAAAAAGTTTTTTGGGAGTTTGATAGGTATGGCTCTAAATAGGTAAATTAATTTGGGTAGAATGTTCATTTTTATTATGTTAGCTTATCCTACCCATGAGCTACCATAGTTTTTCCAATTGTTTAGATCTAGTTTTAATTGTTTGGAAAGTGTTTTGTAGTTGTTCTCGTATAATTCCTGTCTTTGTTTTGGTAGATAGATTCCTAAGTATTTTTTTAATTTCTAGGGTGATTTTAAATGGTGTTTCTCTTTCTACCTCTTGCTGCTGTGATGTGTTGGAAATATATAGAAATGGTGATGATTTATGTGCATTTTTTGTATCCTACAACTTTGCTAAAGTGGTTGATTATTTCTACAAGCTTCTTAGTTGATTCTTTAGGATTTTTTAAGTATACCCTCATATCATCTGCAAAGAGTGATAGCTTAGTCTCCTCATTGCCAAATTTGATGCCTTCAATTTCTTTTTCTTCTCTAATTGCTACTGCTAGTGTTTCTGGTACAATGTTAGATAATAGAGGTGAAAATGGGCATCCTTGTTTCACACCTGATCTTACTGGGAAGGTTTCTAATTTATCACCATTGCATATGATGCTTGTTGATGGTTTTAGGTATATACTATTTATTATTTTTAGGAAAGGTCTTTCTCTTCCTATACTTTCCAGGGTTTTCAATAGAAATGGATGCTGTATTTTGTCAAAGGCTTTTTCAGCATCTATTGAGATAATCATGTGATTTTTGTTTGTTAGATTGTTGATATGGTCAATTATGTGGATGTTTTTCCTAATGTTGAACCATCCTTGCATTCCTGGTGTAAATTCCACCTGATCATGGTGGATGATCCTCTTGATCACTTGCTGGAGTCTCTTTGCTAATATTCTATTTAAAATTTTTGCATCTATGTTCATTAGAGAGATTGGTCTGTAGTTTTCTTTATCTGTTTTTGATCTACTTGGCTTTGGAATCAGTACCATATTTGTGTCATAAAAGGAATTTGGTAGGACTCCTTCTTTGCTTATTATATCAAATAATTTGTATATTATTGGGATTAGTTGCTCTATGAATGTCTGATAGAATTCATTTGTGAATCCATCAGGCCCTGGCAATTTTGTCTTGGGGAATTATTTGATGGCTTGTTCAATTTCTTTTTCTAAGTCAGGATTATTTAGGTATTCTATTTCTTCTGTTGTTAATCTAGGCAATTTGTATTTTTGTAAATATTCATCCATATCTCCTAGATTGCTCTATATATGGCCATAAAATGGGGCAAAATAGTTTTTAATGATTGACTTAATTTCCCCTTCATTAGAGTTGAGATCTCCCTTTTCATCTTTAATACTGTCAATTTGGTTTTCTTCTTTCCTTTCTTTTATTAGATTGACTAGTACTTTGTTTCATCTGTTTTTTTTCAAAATACCAGCTTCTAGTCTGATTTATCAATTCAATAGTTCTTTTACTTTAATTTTTATTAATTTCTTCCTTGATTTTTAGTATTTCTAATTTAGTTTTCATCTGGGGATTTGCAATTTGCTCCCTTTCTAATTTTTTAAGTTGCATACCCAATTCGTTAAACTCTGCCCTTCCTCCCTAACTTATTAATATATGCACTCAAGGATATAAATTTTCCCCTGATTACTGCCTTGGCTGCATCCCACAGACTTTGGTAGGATGTCTCATCATTGTCATTCTCTTCAATGAAATTGTTGATCTTTTCTATGATTTCTTCTTTGACTAGCTTGTTTTGGAGAGCTATATTATTTAATTTCCAATTAGTTTTTGATTTGCCTGTCCAGGTGCCCTTACTAATTATTATTTTTAATTGCATTATGATGTGAGAAGGTTACATTTATTATTTCTGCTCTTTTGCATTTGTTTTCATTGTTTCTTTGCCCTATTACATGGTCAATCTTTGTGAATGTACCATGTGCAACTGAAAAGAATGTGTATTCCTTTTTGTTCCTATTCATTTTTCTAGATGTATCTATTAAATCTAATTTTTCTAGGACTTCATTCATCTCTCTTACCTCTTTCTCATTTATTATTTGTTTTGATTTATCTAGATCTAAAAGAGGAATATTTAGATTTCCCACTAGTATGGTTTTACTATCTATTTCCTTCTTGAGATCTCCCAGTTTCTCATTTACAAATCTGATTGCTATGCCAGTTAGTTCATACATATTGAGCAATGTTGTTTCTTCATTGTCTATACTGCCTTTAATCAAAATGTAATGACCTTCTCTGTCTTTTTAATCATATCTATTTTTACTTTGGCTTTGTCAGAAATCACAATTGTCACTCCTGCCTTCTTTTTCTCATTTGAAGCCCAAAAGATTTTGCTCCAGCTCTTTACAGTAAATCTGTATTTAAGCCTCATATATGTTTCTTGTAGACAACTTATGGTAGCATTTTGATTTCTAATCCACTCTGCTATTTGCTTCCTTTTTATGGGCGAGTTCATCCCAGTCACATTTAGAGTTATAATTATCAGTTGTGTATTCTCTGACATTTTGGTATCCTCTCCTTGTTCTACCTGTTCTTCTTACACTATTTCCTTTTAAATCAGTTGTTTGCTTTTTGCCAGTAACCCTTGTCCCCTCCCTTCATTTACTTCCCTTTCTACCCCTTCCCTTTTTATTCCCCTCTTTTTAATTTTTAAGGCCTAATGAATTTCCTCTCCCTCTTTCTCCCCTCCCTATTTTGACCTCCTCACTCCCCTGCTCCCCTTGGTTAATCCCTTCTGACTTTCTCAGTAGTGTTGGATAGAGTTTTATACCCAAATGGATAAAGCTACTCTTCCCTCTCAGGGTTAATTACACTGAGAGTCATCCCTTCCCCTTCCAATGCCCTCTTTCTGTGTAATAGAAAATCCTATTTTTCTTATTCATTCAAGTTTCTCTTGGTGTCCTCTACTATTCGCCCACCTCTTTCCCATTCCCATATCGTCTTAGACTATTTAGTATTCCAACCTCTCCCTATGAATTATTCTTCTAATTACTATAATAGTGAATATTATAATTGTGAATAGAGCTCCTTAAAGAGAATTTTACATAACATTTCTCCACATAGGAATACAAATAATTAGACCTTATTGAAGCCCTTAAAGAGGCAAATTAAAAAACAAACAAACAAACAAATGAGTTTTCTTTCTTTCCCCTCTGTTTCTTATTTACCTTTCATGTTTCTCTTGGTTTTTGTGGTTGGATATTGAACTTTTCATTTAGTCCCAATCTTTTCTGTGTAAATACTTGGAAATCTTCTATCTTGTTGAATGACCAAACTTTCCCCTGGAAGTATATAGTCAGTTTTGATGGGTAAGTGATCCTTGGTTGTAGACCCAGTTCTCTTGCCTTTATGAATATCATATTCCAAGCCTTGAGATCTTTTAGTGTGGAGCCTACTAGATCTTGTGTGATCCTGATTGGTGTTCCTTGACATCTGAATTATCTTTTTTTGCTTCTTGTAAATTTTTTTCTTTTACTTGGAAGCTCTTGAATTTGGCTATTTTATTCCTGGATCTTATAATGCCCTCTTGTTGTAGAACTTCAGGGCAATTTTGCTGAATAATTTCTTTTAGTATGGAGTCCAAATTTCTATTAATTTCTGCTTTTTGAGGAAGACCAGTGATTCTCAAATTGTCTCTTCTAGACCTGTTTTCTTGATCTGTCAATTTCTAGGTGAGATATTTCTTGTTTCCTTCTATTTTATCACTTTTGACTTTGTTTTATTTGTTCTTGCTATCTGGAGAGATCATTACCTTCTAATTGCTCGATTCTAGCCTTTAGGGACTGGTTTTTGGCTATAATCTTTTGGTTTTCCTTTTCATTCTGGTCATTTCTGGTCTTCAATTTACTTGCCTCACTTTCCAATTGTAAAATTCTGCCTCTTAAACTGTTATTTTCTTGCCAGATTTTGGTTTCCAATTTGGTTACCATTTTGTTTGATTTGGGGGCATCTTTCTCCATTTGGGAGTTTCTGTCTTCTAACCTTTTAATTTCCTTTTCAGCTATTTCCCACTTTTCTCACCAAATCTCTTCCATCTTTCTCATCATCTCAGATTTGTACACTTCAATAGCTTTTGGCCAGTTTTCATTATTTGGGGAAGTTTTGGACATGATTACTTGTTTGTTCTCCTCTGCTATTTGCTCTGTTGTCTGGATTTAATCTCTGTAAATGTTGTTGAGTGTTATAGATTTCTTCTTGATGATCTTTCTCTTTTGAGGTTCTTGTCTCTGGCTTGCCATTGTTAGCCCTGAGCCTTCTCAGGTTTGTCCTCACATTCAGGGTCTGTCTGCATTCTTTAGGCTCCTAAGGTCTCAGGTCTAGTTGTTCTTAGGGTCAAGCCTCCTGGTGATCCTCTTGCTTGTTCCTCTGCCTGTGGCTCCTTTCACAGTCTCAGGGCACTGCTTCCACATTTGTGCACCCCTCTGCCCTGGGTCCCCACTCAAGTTCCGCACCTGAGCTCAGGATCCGAATTCTCACCTGCTCTTTGGATCCATGTCCACACTTGAGTCCTCACCCACACTTGTGCCTGCGCTTATGTTCTGTGTTCAAAGTTCATGAGTTCTTAAGCCTCCTGGGGTCTTAAGTCTTGGTGGTCTCAGGGGCAGTCCCTGGTGACCCCAGGTAGCTGCCAAGGACTTAATTTTTGCCACCAACTTGCTCTAACTTTTATGCACTGGCTTTGGCACTGTAGGTGGGGTGGGTTGGGGGAGGGGTTTGCTCAGCTTGCTTTTTAGTTTATACCAATGAAATGCCCAGATTCGAGGTACCTCCAATGCTGCTCCCTGTTGTGGGGGTCCCTTTGTTTCTCTGGATTTGTTTTTATGTCTTTCATTTTTATCAATGAAAATTATTCATTCATATCATCTTGCCAGAAGTTTCCAGGGAATCATGAATTAGTTCTCTGGAATATGACACAGTAAAAATAGTTTGAGACCAAGGGGTTATGGATTTGAGGACAAGAAATCATAAGATCTGATATCAGAAAGATTTTGAGGGGAAAAGGAGAATAGATGGAAAGTGATGTGGCTATGGTGTCAGAGATCATGTTGTGTGCCAACAATTATTTTGGGGGGGGGTGCAGAAAACAATAAAATAAATTACAGAAAGTATTTTGAAGCATTGCAATTGGAACAAGCATCTGAACAATGGTTTACTGATGACCATCTTCCCTTCCGCTACATAATGTCTGAAGGATAATATATTTCTCTTCTTTTCTCTGACTATGCAGTTGGGTAGAGCTAGAAGAAAAAAATGGTAATGCCCTATTTTACTTCCACTTCTTCTGATATTTTGAAAGCCTCTTTTAAAAAAATTAGTTTGATCCCATTGTTTTCTGTATATGTGTAGTTATTTGAGATGGGAATGTGCAAGGAGGTGAAATTTTGTATGTTTTTTTATTTTCTCAGACTATCTACATTTAGATCTAATTAAAGGAAGAGAGGCTTAAAAGTCTCCCTGGAAGATATCAAGTTCCAGTTTAGATTGTTGAATGATCTTAATATTTTATATATAAAAATTTTTTTAAAGTTAAATTTTAGAGCTCACTCAAATCTCCCTTGTGAGTCATTAGCAAAGCAAGAAAAGATCTTGCTTTCTTCTTCATCTCTCTCACAAATACTTATGTGACCATGATTGATGTTTACAACTTCTTTCACTGTTTCTCCTCATCTGAGGAACCCATTCACAGAAATATTTTATTGGGAAAGATATGAGGAACTGTGGAGTGAATTCATATTCCAGAATCAGTGGAAACCAGCAAAAATCTGACCCCTCTACTATCTGCTTATCCTTGGAGGAGTCATGATTTCAACCTCTGCTTGCACTTCTTGCTCAATGGGTCTGGAAACCTATATTCCTCCTCTCCTGCTATAGATGATGGTTCTGAGAAGAAGCTCTCCTACCTGAAGAAGAAAGTACCCTAAATGACCTACTCTTCCTAGAATGAAGCCACTGAATTGTCTCTTTTAAATCTCCCTTTCTTTGCCTCTGGTGGAAGATGTTAAAAATTCCAATATCAGCCCATTTTCAAAGGAGGCTTTTAATTTTTCCCTCAGTTGTGCCCTCAACTTCTTTTCCCTTGATTACCCAGTATACTTCTTGTGAGAGAAAATTCCAGAATGAACTTAATATCTTCTTCTTTCAAATAGGTTAGGCAGTGTCTTCAGATATTTGCTTTCCTTCTCCTCCACATACTTTCCATTTGAAAAGTTTGTGCATTTCGTTTTCCAGAAATTTTATTTCATGAATGAGAATGGTACACAGACCACATCTTTCTTGACTTTTCTGGATCATTTACAAAGGATAGTGATATTTTGTTTATCGATTTATTTTTTCTCTATCTTTGCAAAACACCTCCCTCATTTGGATCCACTCTTGATTTACCCTAATATGCTCATCCTCAATTGACTTTGTTGGACCTTTATCCTTTTCTCTTTACAATGTCCTTATCAGCTCACACAGATTGTTCATGATGATTGATGATGATAATGATGATGATGATTCATCACAGGTCTTGCTATCCAATTAACCTTTCATTAGATTTTGGCTTGCATCTGCTGACTCTGGAATATGAGTTTATGCCACAATATTTCATGTCTTTTACCATAAAATAATATTTCTGTAAAAGAGTTACTCAGATGAGAAGAAATGGTGAAATAATTTGTAAATGTAATTTATAGTCAAAATAGTACTTTTGAGAGAAGGAGAAGAGAGCAAGACATTTATCTAGTGCTGATGAAGTACCACAACAATGATAACATATTGGAAATGTCCAACTAGAAGTATTTTAGGCATCTTGAAATCAATTTGTCCAAAAATAGAACTTGTTATCTTAAACTTCTCCTGCTCAAACCATTTCCAAAACTTCCCTATTTCCATTTACGACATCATCATATATCTTTTGGTTAAACCAGATTTGCAACATCAATAACATCCTTGATTTCCCATAATCACTTTATAGTTCTATTATTTAATCTTGCCGTATCTATCCCCTCATATATTGAATCTATCTTTCTTCTCTTCCTCAGAGGACCACAATAATTGTCATGTCCTTATTTATCACCTCTTCTTCTATTAGAAGCTTCTTAATTGCTCTCCCTAACTCAAATATTTCTCCATTGTATTCAATTCTCCACATAGTTCCCAAAATGTTCCAAACATATGGCTGATTATATAATTCCACTTTTCAATGAATTACAATGATTCTTTATTATCTCTAGGATTAAATATAAACTCCTCTTTGGAGCATTTAAAACTCAAACTCATCACAACTGGATCCTAACCTATCACTGAAATCTAATTTCAAATTGCACTACTTCCTAAAAAATATAGACCCTTTGTCTCTTCTCTCCATACCTTTGCACTCATATGTTTTATCTCATTTCTTTTCACTTCTTCCTCTTATAAATCTTAATTTTTGTCAGTGCTCAATTCAAGCATCACCTTCATTAGTAATTTTTTTTCTAATTCCTTGAGCTGTGACTACCTCTCTGCACAAATATTTTGTATTTATATTGTTTTGATTCTCTGTCTTTGTATTTATAGTTCTGCTTGTGTAGGTGTTGTTTTTCCAATAGAATACAAGTTCTTTGATGTCAAGTACTGCCACCTTTTTTCTCCTTTTCTCCTAACACTTATACACAACCTGGTAGTGTAGACATGTAATAAGTGATTATTGATTATTCTATGGATATGAATTCTAGTCTGATAGATCCATGAGAATTTCCCAGGCTCATTGAGGCAGAAAGAAGCCAGATAGAGATGTGCTTTGTAAAGCCTACCCCAGACACCTGGCAAAGACCAAGTCATGAACCTGGAGGTCCATAAATCACATCATAGTCATCTGGCTTTTCTAATTGACTTTCTCTTAATTGACTTAAAACATTCTTGATGGACTAAAATATTATTGACCAGGTTAACATAGCCTTAAGAATTTATCTCTGACAAAGGGACCTTCACACTTTTTTTATGCATCTTATACAAATTCTTCTCTCTGGAAAATCCTGACTAGTCATCACAAACTTTGAGTTATGTCCACAAGGACAGAGCGACCTTCTCTACTCTGTCATGGGCACTATCTCATGTCTTGGATAGCACACAAAAAGGAAACTTGTAGATTAGTATTTTTTAATGTGTTTACTCCTTCATGCAGCTGTGTACCTTTAACTGGCCTGCACACTTTGATAAAGCTTGAATATTCTTAATTGACATAAAATATATACTTCTGACAAGTAACTTCTTTCTTCATGGAATGTATAAAAGTCACTCTTAAATGCTCAGTGAACCAGATTTTTCACAATTCCACTCTCAGGAGCCTCCCTAGGTTTTCTTATGGAAAAAACTGGGGTTAACATATATTTTATCTAGGTTCAGAAGGGTGAATAAGAGACGGGAATGAATAATAGCTCAGGACCTAACAAGCTGGGGAAATACAGTTCAAGAAATGGCTTGGGCAGCTGACAGGAATGATAGTAGAGTGCTAACTGCCACACTGATCAACCTAGCCAGGGGAAAAAACACAAACTTAACTATATATACACTATGAGGAAACTAACCGGAAGAGGGAAAAATAAAACAGCTTAATTGTATTATTATGGTCAGGAGAGTGGGAGAGGTATATCTATAACTAGAAATCTCTAACTGACAAGAACTGGAGTTCTAAGGGAAAATTTCTCGGTCAACCTAACTTCAGTCAGGCTGAAAGCCTTGACTGAGGACTAGAGGAAGAGAGCTGGATATTGGGGTTTCTCACAAATGGTCCTGGTTGCTTCCTTGATGGCTTCAGGATACCAGGAACCAACTCCTTGCACAGCAAATAATCCAAGAGCAACCAGGTAGAGAAATATGCCTGCAAGCTGTCCACCAGAAAATAGACACAATCCACTACTAAGGCTTGTCTTGAGAGATGCTGTCTTCAAGTTTCTCCAATTCCAAAGTTCCCAAGTCTATGGAGACACTGCTGACTGCACTTCTACTCCAAACTCCTCTAAAATGGCAATGACAGTTTTTGTCTCTCTTCCCTCTTTGACTGAATTCTACTCAGAATGTCCATGGCTGCCAGTCAAGGTTTTTTCCCCCAGCCTGCCTGCTAAATCTGCTTTCCTATTTTTAAAATCCATTTCCTATTACAGTTTCCTATGACTCAGTTATTCTCTTTGAGTCCATCTCTCTGTCTCTGTTTTTTCTCCCTGTTCTTGTTCTGTCTCTCATTTTTTAGCTCACAATCACACTTTCTCATAGTTAAGAATTTAGGATGTGTCTGCTGGTCAGAACACATTTCCTGTAATTCGACTCCTTTGCATCCTGAGCTAAGAAGCATAGAGTTAGGCTTTACCTACATTCTAACAGTATAGCTCCTAGAGATACCTACAAGGTGAACATTTCTTCCAGTTCACCGCACTAGTCCCAGAAATTAATTCCCTTGACACAATATTTTGAAACCTGCCCAAAAATGACTTTTATTTCCCTTATCCTATGATTCTCAAGCAAGCAAGTTAAACTTTTAAAAACAAATGAAATAAGTGTCTTGTCTAACATTAGAAGTATTTAAGAATTGATTTCCTAATCTTTTCTTTCTAATTTACCTTTTTATGTTTATTTTGTTGGATGAATCAGTTTCCTGATTATCTCAGCTTCTATGTGAAGAAATAATTCAGATTTAATCATTGATTCATAAATTATTAAATTCAGATTTCTATTATATGCCAGAAGGAAAACAAAACAATTTCTGTTACTTTTAAGAATACTCTTTTTCAATTTTTCCTACTTTTTTTTTCAATTAAATTTTGAAGTAATATTGGTATTTGGAGTCCCCTTCACTCCTTGGTGCATAGAGAACTTCTTCCTGTCTGATTGCCAGTGAAACTTTATCATGAAGCTCCTTTGTGAATTAAACTTCAAGTGTCTCATTGTTAGTATCATGTTTATTTGATTATAGTTTTGTAATTTTAATATTTCCTTCTAATCCAAATAGGCAGTTTTTCTGTATGATTTCTATCAGTATGTTAATGGAGATATTATTTCATTATTTTTATCTGGAAGACCAATATTGCTAAGAATAGCTTTGCATTCTTTTGTTGAAGCCACATGTGAACTAGAATTATCCTCATCTATTTTTTCAATCTTATTGATTTTTCATTTCTTTCTGTTAATATTCTTCCCTATGTTTTATTTTTTAGTTCTAATTCTTCTTTTTGTCTTCAATTAATCTAACTCTTTGGAGGAATTCTCCAACATTTGTTTTAAATAGTTACTCTTGGTTTAAATGTTATTTTTTAATGTTTTAAACTTCTTTACCAATTTTTATTTATTATTGTTAACTCTTGTAGACTCTTTTTGAACTAACCTGGACATTTTTTCCTATTCTGTTGTAATTTCAGAGGATATTTAAAAATATATAATGTTTTCTCTTTCATCAGATATCTTTGAGTTCATAACTCTCCTCCTTCCTTCTCCTCTTCATCCTCTTCTCCTCCTCCTCCTCCTCCTCTTTCTTCTTTTCTTCCTCCCCCTCCTTCTTCATGCTTTTTAAAATTTCTCTTCTTCATTATTCTTCTTTTCTTCCCCTCCCATTTCTTTGTTACTTTTATAGCTATTCAATAAAGATTATTGAATGATAGATTTATGGCCAAATGCTCACTCGATTTTATTTTCAGAAGCGTCCTAATTTATTTTCCTAGTGGTATTGGAAAATGTGTTCATCCACATCTGGACTATCAGGACTAAGTAAAATCCTAATTCTCCACTGGCAGTTACAATTTGGTGATTGTAAATAATACAACTTTCTTAAATTCACCCCCCCCATTTAATGTTACTTGTATGCAATTCCTACTTTTCTCCTCTTTATGCCCATGCCAATTTTATTTTGTGATTTTTCTTTTTGCTAACTTGACATGATGATCAGTTGGAGTAAGATGCAACCTCCCACTTAACTATGATGCCAAAAGGTATCCATCATGATTTCTTAAGGAAGTTTAACCAGCACATACAAAAAGTCATCTTAGTAAGGAGGACAAATAAACCTATAAACTTCCTAATCCAACAAATATTTTATCTCTGTTAAATATAGAGATCTGGAAGTCAAAGGGAATTTTGATTCGGAATACAAGCTTAATCACAAAATAATGTAGAGAAGAGTGGTAGAAGATTAAGAATGAAAGCATTTCATAGGAGAAAACATATGCAAAAACAAACAAATAAACAGGTAAAAAAAAAGTGCCTGTAGGAAGTTTGGTGTGAAAACCTAATGAAGACATCTTTCCTAGAGCATTTATAGATGAAAATAAAAGGAATACAATGAATAGAACTAATATTATCAGGTATTACTCTAGTTATCCAAGTATTATATCATTATCATTATTGAAGACTAAAAATGATAACATATGGAAACCACAGATTCATTACTTAATATCTAGGCTTTTCATTGGCTCAGAAGGAAATAAATATGATAAATGCTTGAATATTAAAATACTTTAGTTTAATATAAGGAAAACATTTTTAATAATTAAAGCTGTCCAATAGTAAAATAGTGGATTTCCATCAAATTTTCCTTTTTGGGGTAGCTAGCTGGTGAAGGAGATAGTGTGCTAGATCTGGAGACAAGAAGATGCATTACTGAGTTCATATCTAGCCTAAAACACTTTTTTTTCTGTCACCCTGGGCAAGTCACTTAACTCTCTTTGCCTAAGTTTTCTCATCTATAAAACAAGCTGGAGAAGGAAATAACAAACCACTCTAGTATCTTTGTCAAGAAAATCCAGAAAGAGATCATGAAGAGTCAGACATAATTGAAACAAGAGTACATCAGTCACTTTTCAGGGAAACTGTAAAAAGAATGTAATATGATATAGCATACATTTTTATTTAGGTTGGATTATACCAGAGATAATAATAGGATATAGAGAGAAAAGGGACTTTAGAGGCCTTATAATTTTATTTGTTCATTTTACATTTGGAAAACTGAACATCAGAGATGTTAAATGACTTGCCACATGGTTATTAAGTAGAGCTGGGATTTGAACCCATGTGACTTTGAATGAGTTTTTTTTTTCATATTACAACATAGCTTCTGAAGCCTTTAACAACTCTGAGATTTTGCTAATTTATGATTCTTACGTAAGAGAAAATGAGATTTTTAAAATTTTAAAAGCTTTTGAAGAAGTACTAAACATGACCAAATTAATCAAGCATGGGAACACACAGAAAGCAATACAATTTTTAAAATATTTAGGAATTGGTTTTTAAAAATAGAAAAATTTGTCCTGAAATGGAGAAAGTCATCCTGTTCACACTCTGACCATCATTCTCTCCTATCCCCTAAAAAAAAACTTGAATTCCAGTCTTGGTTTCCATAATCTGATAAGGGAACATTTCAAAGTCAGTCAGTACATAAATAAATATTAAATGCCTACCAATTGTCAGGAATTTTTGTTAAATGCTGTGAATATAAAGAAAAGCAAAACATAATCTCTGTATTTAAAGAACTCACAATCTAAAGGGAGTGAAAATGTGCAAATGATAATTCAAATAATAATTGTAGAAAATGAAGAGAAGGAAAACATCAACATTAAGATGGATCAGAAAATGTTTCCTGTAGGAGATGAGATTTTAGTGGAAATTTGAAGGAATTCAGACAAATTCCAGTTTTAAATGGGTAGGGAGAGAATACCAGGTATGGCAAATATCCATTAGAAATGTTCAGAGTTGGGAGATGGATTGTATTGTTCAAGAAGCAAGGAAACCAGTGGAATAGGATTGCAAAGCATTTGGATTGGAGTAAGAGTTAAGAAATCTGAAAAAGTAGAATGTGACAAGTTATGGAGAGTTTTAATTCCATAGCATTTTATATTTAATTCAAAGGGATAACATAGAACCTCCAGTGTTTATTGAGTAAGTTTATGAGTGATATGGTCATACCTGTGGTTTAGAAAGTTTCCTTTGACAGTGGAAGGGAGGATGCATTGCCATGAGAAAAGATTTATGGGGGCTATTATAATAGTCTAGGCATGAAGTGATGGGATTCTATTTGAAAGCAGTGGCAAAGTCAGAGAAAAGCAGAGCATGAATACAAAGGATGTTACAAGAATACAAAAATACAAAAAAAAATTAAAGAGAAAGTGCATGAGGGATGAGAAATATGTAGGAATCAATCATTCTCTTTATAGAGAACCAGACCTGCATAGCCTTTCCTTCCTGGATTTCTCCTAGGAGAGTGTTTCAGTCAGGCTCCCAAACAATGACTCCTTGATACTTGTTGCTTTTCATTTTCCTTTTATCTGATGACTACCTGCCATTAGGATACAAGTGAAGATTGTGCTACATTTATATATCCAACATTTAGGAAGACAGCACAAAATCTTAACCATATTCAGTGACTGACTAGTGCACTCTTTCCTCTCTCCTGTCCTGTCCTCTCCTCTCCTCTCCTCTCCTCTCCTCTCCTCTCCTCTCCTCTCCTCTCCTCTCCTCTCCTCTCCTCTCCTCTCCTCTCCTCTCCTCTCTCT
>NC_058130.1:299809000-299836492 GCF_016433145.1 Gracilinanus agilis | reverse complement strand
CTCTCTCTCTCTCTCTCTCTCTCTCTCTCTCTCTCTCTCTCTCTCTCTCTCTCTCACACACACACACACACACACACACACACACACACACACTATGGATTATATTCTCCCCCTCAAAATCAATAAGTTTTCAGTGATTATTGACCGACATACCTTATTTCTTATCTCCATAATATATTTATTAGATTTCTCCATTCATGCATCAAGGATACTTTAGAAGTATTAAAATGGAATATGGGAGATACTGTAAAATGAATGTAAAACCAGTGACCAGGGTTTAGTGTAACCTGGTCTGACAGGATATCTCCCTTTGAGACAGAGAACAAAGATGGAGGCTTCTCAGTCTTTCACCACTATACATAGGTGGAAGGAACTACAGCTATCTGTAACAGGTAGAGAGAAACTCCTTTAGGAGATGGAATAGACTTTTGATTAGGACTTGGTCCAACCTAGCCCTCCAAAGGTTCCTTCTTACGTACACAGACAGCTAACCTGGGAAAGAGATCGATATGGATAACTGGAAAATTTTGTGTTACCCAGTCTGGAAACAATCTCAATCCAGGATAACCTACACTTATCATATATTCTTCCTTTAACAGTCAATCTGATTGCTATTGATCTTTTATGATGGTTTATTAAAATACATAATAATTAAATTGGATCAGGAAAGAGGGTAGTAGGAATCCCTGACTATCTCCCAAATGGTTGACAGTCTTCTGCCCTCAGCCACAGCCAAGGCAAGCTTGGAAATCCTCTCTATCTAGATGTTCTCCTTTTATCAACTAACTCTAGGTGAAATAAATGAAGGCTTGTCTCTAGGTTGTTAGCTGATCAGGTTGAGAGGTACACTGATAGCTGAATCCAGTCACCCTCCAGCCTAACCCTCTAAGTAAACTGCTAGATCAATTGCAACCACACAGATATTGATTTCATGGATCAGGAACAGAAGCAGGATCACAGTAGATCTCAATCAGGAAATACTTTCTCAGAATTTTGGATAATTTCTGTTCAGAAAAAGGTCCCAGAGCTATCTCTCCTCACAAAGTTCAAGAGCAACTTCCCCCAAAGTTCCAACAGTCCTTTCATAGGCACTGTTGGTCCCCAGAAACCTTCTGTCACTAACATTCTATCCTTTTCTTCCATTGTTCCTGCATATCACTATACATTGTTTTGCAAAATCCCTCTCTTCTGAAGAAACTGAAATTATTTTATGGATATATTTTAAATGTATTTTATTGATATGTTTTATTTTTACAACTAATGATTTTCCCATATTCCCACCATTTTTACATTTAAAATAATAACAATAAGAAAAAATCATTTAATAAAACCACATAATATATAAAAATGAATATTATATTCAGTGTTGCACACCTGAAGGACCTACCCCACAAACACACCTACAGATATTTTTGTAGTGGACTGGGTGATGTATGTTGTCATATGCATTCTTTGGGGCCATGCTTGAACCTTGTAATTTTGTCACATTTCTTTTTAAATGTTTTATGGTTTATATTCTTCCTGTTTATGATATTGTACTCATAGTTTTGACTCAGGTTATTTCACTTTGTTTCACTTCATGTAAGTTTCTCATGATTATCTGTATTCATCATCACTATATTCAGTTTATTACTGCACAAAGTAATATTCTACTATATTTCTGTACCACAATTTGTTTAGCCATTTTCCAGTCAAGTGCCATGAACTTTGTTTCAAGTTCTTTGCTACCATAAAAATTTTTACAAATTCTTTGGTGCATATGGAGATGTCTATTTTTAATGAATGACCCATTGGAAGTATCTGCCTATCAATGAAATCTCTGGATCATTGAGAATGATTCACTTCACATAATTCCAAATTGCTTTCTACAATGAATGTATTCATTCACAGCTCAATCAATAATGCATTAGGGTGCCTTTCTTTCACCAACTTCTCTAGCTGACTATTCCTATCTTTTTTCTTAATTTATTTTTTAAAATTACATATAGAAATGATTCTTAACAATTTTCTTCTGACTTTTTACAATTCAGATTTTCTCCCTCCTTCCCTCTCCTGACATAAATTATACCAGTACTCTCATGAAATACATATTTCTACATTTCTCATAACCAAGTTGATTTGACAACCTTGTTTTATGGAATCCCCAAATTTACCTTTGTCACTTGGGAACTTGCCTTTAGGGAATGGACTGACTTTTGTCTCAGAATGAACAATGGACCATGAAACATTCATTTAGCTCCCTGAATAAGAGTGATAGAAATGCTGTGATGTGTTGGAAATACATAGAAATGCTGATGATTTATGTGCATTTATTTTGTATCCTGCCACTTTGCTAAAGTTGTTAATTATTTCTACAAGTTTCTTAGTTTATTCTCTAGGATTTTTTAAGTAGACCATCATATTATCTCCACATCGCCTATTTTGATGCCTTCAATTTCTTTTTCTTCTCTAATTGTAACTGCTAGTGTTTCTAGTACAATATTAAATAATAGTGGTGATAATGGGCATCCTTGTTTCATTCCTGATCTTATTGGAAAGGCTTCTAATTTCTCCCCATTGCATATGATGTTTGTTGATGGTTTTAGGTATATACTGTTTATTATTTTTAGGAAAGGTCCTTCTATTCCTATACTTTTCAGTGTTTTCAATAGGAATGGATGCTGTATTTTGTCAAAGGTTTTTTCAGCATCTATTAAGATAATCATGTAATTTTTGTTTGTTAAATTGTTGACATGGTCAATTATGTGGATTGTTTTCCTAATGTTGAACCATCCTTGCATTCCTGGTATAAATCCCACCTGATCATGGCGGATGATCCTTTTGATCACTTGCTGGAGTCTTCGGGAAGGCACAGCTGAAAATTATAGCTCTGAATGTGAATGGGATGAACTCTTCCATAAAACAGAAGCAAAGAGCAGAGTGGATGAGAAAACAAAATCCTTCCTTTTATCATCTAAAAGAAACACACATGAGGCAGGTGGACAACGATAGGGTTAAGGTTAAAGGCTGGAGAAAAATCTATTGGGCTTCAACTGAGAAAAAGGCAGGAGTTATGATTATGTTATCTGAAAAAGAAAAAGTAAAAAGAGATCTGATTAAAAGTGATAGGGAAGGAAGGTAATTACATCCTCTTAAAAGGAATTATAGACAATGAGAAAATGACAATACTCAACATGTATACACCAAATGCTATAGCATCCAAATTTCTAAAGGAGAAACTGGCAGAGCTCTAGGAGAAAATAGAGAGTAAAACTATTCAAGTGGGAGACTCAAATCTTCCTATATCAGATCTAGACAAATCAAACCAAAAATAAATAAGAAAGAGATAAGAAAGGTGAATGAAATCATAGAAAAAATTAGAGTTAATAGATATGTGGAGAAAAATAAATAGGGATAAAAAGGAATACACCTTCTTTTCAGCTGCACATGGTACATTCATAAAGTCTGATCATGTAATAGGGCATAGAAACATGGCAAATAAATGAGAAAGAGCAGAAATAAAAAAAATGTAAATTTTACAGATAAAATGCAATAAAAATAATAATTGGGAAGGGCACATGGTCAGGTAATTAAAAATTAATTGGAAAATAAATATGATTCTACAAAATCAGTTAAAGAACAAATCAGAGAAACAAGTAATAATTTCATGGAAGAGAATGTCAATGATGAGACAGCCTACAAATATCTGAGGAACGAAGCTAGAGCAGTACACAGGGGTAAATTTATGTCCTTGAATGCATATATTAACAAATTAGGTAGGACAAAGATAAATGAACTGGTCATGCAAATCAAAAAACTAGAAAACAAACTAATTAAAAATCTCCAGGTAAAAACTAAATTAGAGATCAGGAGAAATTAATAACATTGAAAGTAAAAAAAAAAAAAAACTATTGGATTAAAAAAAAGATTAGAATCTGGTACTTTTTTTTATTTTGCTGACCTTAATAATTTTTCCATTTTTTTAATTTATTAATATTCATTTTAACCTGTTTACATACTTTATGCCACTACTTTCCCCTTCACCCCTCTCCCTCCGCCCACACATGGCCAAAACTCATTTCCACTGGTTGTAAGGTATGTCCTTGTTTAGGGCCTATTTCCATATTGTTGTTAGTTGCATTGGTGTGGTCGTTTCAACTCTACATCCCCAATCATGTCCTCCTCAACCCATGAGTTCAAGCAATTGTTTCTCTTCTATGTTTCCTCTCCTGCAGATCTTCCTCTGAATGTGGGTAGCATTCTTTACCATAAATCCGTCAGAGCTGTCTTGTGTCATTGCATTGCTGCTAGTACAGAAGTCCATTACATTCGATTTTACCATAGTATATCAGTCTCTGTGTACAATGTTCTTCTGGTTCTGCTCCTTTCACTCTACATCAGTTCCTGGAGGTCTTTCCAGTTCCCCTGGAACACCTCAAGTTTATTATTCCTTTAAAGCACAATAGTATTCCATCACCAGCATATACCAGAGTTTATGCAGCCATTCCCCAATTGAAGGACATACCCACCTTTTCCTGTTCTTTGCCACTACAAAAAGCACAGCTATAAATATTTTCATACAAGTCTGTTTATCTATGATCTCTATGAGGTACAAACCCAACAGTGGTATGTCTGGATCAAACGGCAGGCATTCTTTCATAGCCCTTTGAGCAAAGTTCCAAATTGCCAGCCAGAATGGTTGGATCATTTCATAACTCCACCAGCAATGCATTAATGTCCCAATTTTGCCACATCCCCTCCAGCATTCAATACACGCCCCTTCTTTCATTTTAGCCAATCTGCTAGGTGTGAGGTGACACCACAGAGTTGTTTTGATTTGCATTTCTCTAATTATTAGAGATTTAGAACACTTTCTCATGTGCTTATTGATACTTTTGATTTCTTTACCTGAGAATTGCCTATTCATGTCTCTTGCCCATTTATCAATTGGGGAATGGCTTGATTTTTTATACAATTGCTTTAACTCCATGTATATTTGAGTGATTAGACCTCTGTCAGAGTTTTTTGTAATAATGATTTTTTCCCAATTTGTTGTTTCGCTTCTGATTTTGACTACATTGTTTTTGTTTGTACAAAAGCTATTTAGCTTAATATAATCAAAACCATTTAATTTATATTTTGTAATTTTCTCTAACTCTTGCTTGGTTTTAAAATCTTTCCTTTCCAAGAGATATGACAGGTATACTATTTTGTGTTCACTTAACTTATTCATAGTTTCTCTCTTTATATTCAAGCCATTCACCCATTCTGAATTTATCTTGGTGTAGGGTGTGAGATGTTGATCTAAACCTAATCTCTCCCATATTGTTTTCCAAATTTCCCAGCAGTTTTTGTCAAATAGTGGATTCATGTCCCAAAAGTTGGGCTCTTTGGGTTTATCATACACTATCTTGCTGACTTCATTAACCCCAAGTCTATTCCACTGATCCTTCCTTTTATCTCTTAGCCAGTACCATACTGTTTTGATGACTGCTGCTTTATAGTATAGGTCAATATCTGGTACTGCTAGGCCCCCTTCCTTCACATTTTTTTCATTATTTCCCTTGATATTCTTGATCTTTTGTTATTCCAAATGAACTTTGTTATAGTTTTTCCTAATTCAGTAAAGAAGTTTTTTGGTAATTTGATAGGTATGGCACTAAATAGGTAAGTTAATTTGGGTAGAATGTTCATTCTTATTATGTTTCTTCATCCTACCCATGAACAATTAATGGTTTTCCAATTGTTGAGATCCAGTTTTATTTTTTTAGAAAGTGTTTTGTAGTTGTGTTCATATAATTGCTGTGGAGGGGAGGGGAGAACAAGGGGGAGGGAATTCATTAGGCCTTTAAAAATAAAAAGAGGAGAATAATAAGTGAGGGGATAGAAAGGGAAGTAAATCAAGGGAGGGGAGAAGGGATACTGGCTTAAAGGAAACCACTGGTTTAAAAGGAAAGAGTGTAAGAAGAAGGGGTAGAACTAGGAGAGGATACGAAAATGTCAGAGAATGCAAAACTGATAATTATAACTCTGAATGTGGATGGGATGAACTGACCATAAAACAGAAGCAAATAGCAGAGTTGATTAGAAACCAAAACCCTACCATATGTTGTCAACAAGAAACACTTAAGAGGCGTGTAGACATACACAAGTTTAAGGTTAAGGGCTTGAGCAAAATTTTTTGGGCATCAAATGAGAAAAAGAAGGCAGGAGAGGCAATTGTGATTTCTGACAAAGGCAAAGTAAAAATAGATATGATAAAAAATACAGGGAAGGTCATTATATCTTGATTAAAGACAGTATAAACAATGAAGAAATAACACTGCTCAATATGTATGCACCAAGTGGCATAGCATCCAAATCCAAATTCATAAAGGAGAAATTGGCAGAGCTCAAGAAGGAAATAGATAGTAAAACCATAATAGTGGGAGATCTAAATATTCCTTTTGCAGATCTAAATAAATCAAACCAAAAAATAAATAAGAAAGAGGTAAGAGAGGTGAATGAAGTCCCAGAAAAATTAAATTTAATGGATATGTGGAGAAAAATCAAGAGGGACAAAAAGGAATATACCTTCTTTTCAGCTGCACATGGTACATTGACAAAGATTGACCATGTAATAGGGCACAGAATCATAACAAACAAATGCAAAAAATCAGAAATAATAAATATAATCTTCTCTGATCATAATGCAATAAAAATAATAATTAGTAAGGGCACCTGGACAGGCAATTCAAAAACTAATTGAAAGGTTCCGGGTTAAGATGGCAGCAGAGTAAGAAGCAGCTCTTAACCTCTCCTGACCAAAACACACAAAATTCCTCAAGGGGACATAAAAACAAGTCTAGACCAAAGGAGGAACCCCACAACATGGCACAGCATGGAAGGTACGTGGAATCGAGGCATTTCCATGCTATAAAGGGGTGAAACAGCTCTCACTAAATTGCGGGCTGAGCAACCACCCCACCCCCAACCCCTCCACACACAATACCTATAGCGCCGAAGCCAGCTAAAAAGAAATAGAGCAAGTTTGGGGCACCCATAAAGTCACTGGCAGCTCTGGGGCCTGTTCCTGAGAGCAGCAAGATTTAGGACCCCAAAAAGCTAAAGAAAACACACAAACTCTGAGCATGGGAGCAGAATGAAGACTCAGAGCACAGACGCAGGCAGAGGCGTGAATGGAGGCAGACACAGCCACAAGCTAAAGCTCTGAAACCCCGAGTGGGGAACCAGTGCAGACGGATATACGACTGTGGAAGCAGTGCCCTGAGACTTGTAAAGGAACCTCCTGCAGAGGATCAAGCAAGGGGGTCCACCAGGGGGCTTGACCTTGGAAAAAACAAGAACTCAGACCTCAGGAGCAAAAAGACCGCAGAAAGACCCAGAGCGCGAGGATAAAGCTGAGAAGCTGCTGGGCTAAAGATGGCTACCCAGTCTCAGGAAGTTCAGAAGAGAAAGATAAACAACAAGAAAAAGAAGTCTTTAACACTCTACAACTTTTACACAGAGAAAATCTAGACAACTGAGCAAACAGAGGAGGAGAACAAACAAACATCCAGACCCTCCTCAAATACGGAAAACTCCTCACAAGCTATGGAAGAGTTCAAAACTGAGATTTTGAGGAAAATGGAAGAGATCTGGCAAGAAAATAACTGTTTAAAAGGTAGAATCTTGAAAATGGAAGGTGAGGCTCAGAAACCAAATGAACTGATGAGCAAATTGAACAACAGATTGAAAAGGAATACCAGAAGATTATGGCCAAAAACCAGAAGATTATAGCCAAGAACCAGAAGATTACAGCCGAAAACCAGAAGATTACAGCTGAAAACCAAAAGATCATAGTCGAAAACCAAAAGATTATAGCCGAAAACCAATTCCTAATGTCTAGAATTGAGCAATTAGAAGCTAATGATCTCTCAAGACAACAAGAAGAAATAAAACAAAGTCAAAAGACTGAAAAAATAGAAGGAAACATTAAATATCTCAATGAGAGAGTGACAGACCAAGAAAATCGGTGTAGAAGAGACAATCTGAGAATAATTGGTCTTCCAGAAAAACCAGAAATTAATAGAAACCTGGACTTCATACTAACAGAAATAATTAAGCAAAATTGCCCTGAAGTCCTACAACAAGAGGGCAATATAGACATTGAAAGGATTCATAGAACACCTGCAACATTTGATCCAGATAATAAAACGCCCAGAAATATAATTGCCAAATTCAAGAGTTTCCATGCAAAAGAAAAAATCTTACAAGAAGCCAGAAAGAAACAATTCAAATATTAAGGAGCACCAATCAGGTTCACACAGGATCTGGAAGCCTCCACGCTAAAAGACCACAAGGCTTGGAATATGATATTCAGAAAGGCAAGAGAGCTGGGCCTGCAACCACGGATCAACTACCCATCAAAATTGACTATATATTTCCAGGGGAAACTATGGGCATTCAACAAAATTGAAGAATTCCAGGTATTTGCACAGAAAAGACCATGGCTAAATTGAAAGTTTGATATCCAACCACAAAAATCGAGAGAAACATGAAAAGGTAAATAAGATACAGAGGGGAAAGAAAGAAAACTTATAATTTTTAAATTGGCCTTTTTAAGGGCCTCAGTGAGATCTAATTATCTGTATTCCTATGTAGAGAAATGTTAAGTATAATTCTCTGTAGTGAACTCTATTCACTATTACAGTATTCACTATTATAGTAAACAGAAGAATAATTCACAGGAAGAGGGTGGAACACTAAATAATCTAAGATGACATGGGGGATGGGAAAGAAGGAGTGAATAGCAGGGGACACCAAGAGAAACTTGAGTGAATAAGAAAAATAGGATATTCTATTACACACAAAGAGGACATGGGAGGGAGAGGGGACAAATACTATTATAAGAAGGAGAGGAAGAGAGCATAAAGAGGTAATAATCAAACCTTACTCTCAGAGTAATCAACCTGGAGAGGGAAGAGTAGCTATACTATCCATTGGGACATAAAACTCTTATCTAACCCTTCTGAGAAAGTTAGAAGGGATAAACCAAGGGGAGCAGGGGAGTGGGGAGGTCAAAAAAAGGGAGGGCAGAAGGGGGAGGGAATTCATAAGGCCTTTAAAAACAGAAAGAGGGGGAAAATAAGGGAGGGGGTAGAAAGGGAAGTTAATCAAGGACGGGGATAAGGGATAGCGGCTCAATTGCAAACCACTGGTTTAAAAGGAACAAGTATAAGGAAAAAGGGGGTAGGAATAGGGGAGGATTCGAAAATGTCAGCAAATGCACAACTGATGATTATAACTGAATGTGAATGGGATGAACTCCCTCATAAAACAGAAGCAAATAGCAAAGTGGATTAGAAACCAAAATCCTACCATATGTTGTCTACAAGAAACACATATGAGGCGGGTAGAACATAGATGCAAAAATCTTAAATAGAATATTAGCAAAGAGACTCCAGCAAGAAATTAAGAAGATCATACACCATGATCAGGTGGGATTTATACCTGGAATGCTAGGATGGTTCAACATTAGGAAAACCATCCACATAATTGACCATATCAACAGTCTAACAAATAAAAACCACATGATCATTCCAATAGATGCTGAAAAAGCCTTTGACAAAATAGAGCATCTATTCCTATTGAAAACACTGAAAAGTATAGGAACAGAAGCACCTTTCCTAAAAATAATAAACAGTATATACCTAAAACCATCAACAAGCATAATATGCAATGGGGAGAAATTAGAAGCCTTCCCAATAAGATCAGGAGTAAAACTATGATGCCTATTATCACCTCTAATATTTAACATTGTTCTAGAAACTCTAGTAGTAGCAATTAGAGAAGAAAAAGAAGTTGAAGGCATCAAAATAGGCAAGGAGGAGACTAAGCTATCACTCTTTGCAGATGATATGATGGTCTACTTAAAAAATCCTACAGAATCAACTAAGAAGCTTGTAGAAATAATCAGCAACTTTAGCAAAGTTGCAGGATACAAAATAAATGCACACAAATCATCAGCATTTCTATATATTTCCAACACATTAGAGCAGCAAGAGGTAGGAAGAGAAACAACATTTAAAATGACCCTAGACAATACAAAATACATAGGAATCTATCTGCCAAGACAAGCACAGGATTTATATGAACACAACTACAAAACACTTTCCAAACAAATAAAACTGGATCTCAACAATTGGAAAGGCATTGATTGCTCATGGGTAGGACAAGCTAACATGATAAAAATGATCATTCTACCCAAATTAATTTACCTATTTAGCACCATATTTTTCAAACTACAATAAACTTCTTTATTGAATTGGAAAAAACTACAACAAATTTTATTTGGAATAACAAAATTTCAAAAATATGAAGGGAAATAATGAAAAAAAATGTGAAGGAAGGGGAACTAGCAGTACCACATATTAGTCTATACTATAAAGCCGCAGTCATTGAAACAATATGGTACTGGCTAAGAGACAGAAGGGAGGATCAGTGCAATAGACTTGGGGTAAATGACATCAGCAAGACATTGTATGATAAACCCAAAGAACCCAACTTTTAGGACTTGAAACCTCTATTTGACAAAAACTGCTGGGAAATTTGGAAAACAATATGGGAGAGATTAGACTTAGATCAACATCTCACACCCTACACCAAGATAATTTCAAAATGGGTGAATGACTTGAATATAAAGAGGTAAACTATAAATAAGTTAAGTGAACACAGAATAGTATACTTGTCATATCTGTGGGAAAGGAAAGACTTTAAAACCAAGCAAGAGTTATACAAAATTACAAAATGTAAATTAAATGGTTTTGATTATATTAAACTAAAAAGCTTTTGTACAAACAAAAACAATGTAGTCAAAATCAGAAGGGAAACACCAAATTGGGAAAAAAAAATCTTTATAACAAAAAACTCTGACAGTGGTCTAATTACTCAAATATACAAGGAGTTAAAGCAATTGTATAAAAAATCAAGCCATTCCCCAATTGATAAATGGGCAAGAGACATGAATAGGCAATTTTCAGGTAAAGAAATCAAAAGTATCAATAAGCACATGAGAAAGTGTTCTAAATCTCTAATAATTAGAGAAATGCAAATCATAACAACTCTGAGGTATCACCTCACACCTAGCAGATTGGCTAAAATGAAAGAAGGGGAGAGTAATGAATGTTGGAGGGGATGTGGCAAAATTGGGACATTAATGCATTTGTGTTAGAGCTGTGAACTGATCCAGCCATTCTGGCTGGCAATTTGGAATCATGCTCAAAGGGCTATAAAAGAATGCCTGCCCTTTGATCCAGCCATACCATTGCTGGGTTTGTACCCCAAAGAGATCATAGATAAACAGACTCGTACGAAAATATTTATAGCTATGCTTTTTGTGGTGGCAAGAAACTGGATAAGGAGAGTATGTCCTTCAATTGGGGAATGGCTCAACAAACTGTGGTATATGTGGGTGATGGAATACTATTGTGCTGAAAGGAATAATAAACTGGAGAAGTTCCATGTGAACTGGAAAGACCTCCAGGAATTGATGCAGAGTGAAAGGAGCAGAGCCAGAAGAACCTTGTACAGAGAGACTGATATACTATGGTAAAATCAAATGCAATGGACTTCTCTACCAGCAGCAATGCTATGACACAGGACAGCTCTGAGGGATTTATGGTAAAGAACACTACCCACATTCAGAGTAAGGACTGTAGGAGAGGAAACACAGAAGAAAAACAACTGCTTGAACACATGGGTTGGGATGGACATGATTGGGGATGTAGACTCGAATCTACCACACCATTGCGACTATCAACAATTTGGAAATAGGTCTTGATCAATTACAAATGATAAAACCAGTGGAAATGTGTGTCTCCATGGGTGTGAGGGGGTCGCAGGGGGTGAAGTGTAAAGGAGTAGCATGAATCATGTAACCATGTTAAAAATGAATATTAATGAATGTTTAAAAAGTCTTAAACAGAATAGTAGCAAAAAGCCTCCAGTAAGTAATCATTTGGGTTATTCATTATGATCAGGTGAGATTTATACCAGGAATGCAAGGATGGTTCAACATTAGGGAAATCATTAGTATAATTGACCATATCAACAAGCAAACCAACAAAAACCTCATGATTATCTCAGGTGATGCTGAAAATGCCTTTGATAAAATACAACACACATTCCTATTGAAAATATAAGAAAGTATAGGAATAGAAGGGCCTTTCCTAAAAATATTAAATGGTATGTATCCAAAACCATCAACAAACATCATCTCCAATGGGGATAAATTAGAAGCATTCCCAATAAGATCAAGAGTGAAAGAAGGATGCCCATTGTCACCTCTATTATTTAACATTGTACTAGAAACACTAGCAGTAGCAATTAAAGAAAAAAATAAATTGAAGATATTAAAAAGGGCAGTGAGGCCACAAGATATCACTCTCTCCAGATGATATGATGGTCTACTTAAAAATTCCTAGAGAATCAACTATGAAGTTAGTGGAAATAATCAACAACTTTAGCAAAGTTGCAGTATACAAAATAAAAGCACAGGAATCTTCAGCATTTCTATATATTTTGAACACATTACAGCAGCAAGAATTAGAGAGACAAATTCCATTTAAAATCACTCTAGACAATATAAAATACTTAGGAATCTATCTACCAAGACAACAGAAATTATACAAACACAACTATGAAACCCTTTCTACACAATTAAAACTAGGTTTTGGGACAAAATTCATTATTTGACAAAAACTTCTGTGAAAATTGGAAAACAGTATGGAAGATATTAGGTTTAAATCAACCTTTCACACCCTACCCCAAGATAAATTCTGAATGGGTGAATGTCTTGAATATAAAGAAGGAAACTATAAGTAAATTAGATGAGCACAGAATAGTATATTTGTCAGATCTCTGGGAAAGGAAAGATTTTAAAACCAAGCAAGAGTTAGAGAAAATTACAAAATGTAAATTAAATGGTTTTGATTACATTAAACTAAAATAGTTTTGTACAAACAAAATCAATGTTAGCAAAATTAGTAGGGAAGCAATAAATTGAGAAAAAAATCTTTATAACAAAAAAACTCTGACAGTTGTCTAATTACTCAAATATATGAAGAGGTAAATCAATTTATAAATGCGTATGGGATACAAATAGGCAATTTTCACATTAAGAAATAAAAACCATAAACAAACACATGAAAAAGTGTTATAAATCACTTATAACTAGAGAAATGCAAATCAAAACAACTCTGAGGTACCACATCACACCTAGAAGATTAACTAACATGACAGCAATGGAAAGTGATGAATGTTGGAGGGGATGTTGCAAAACTGGGACATTGATGCATTGCTGGTGGAGTTGTGAATTGATCCAATCCTTCTGGATGGAAATTTGGAACTATGCCCAAAGGACTTCAAAATACTATCTGCCTTTTTATCTAGTCATACCATTGCTTGGTTTATACCCCAAAGAGATAATAAGGAAAAAGGCTTATACAAAAATATTTATAGCTTCACTCTTTGTTGTGGCAAAAAATTGGAAAATGAGAGAATGTCCTTGTATTGGGGAATGGCTGAGCAAATTGTGGTTTCTTTCTACCCACTATGCCACCTAAATTATTCTGAGAGTATTAGGATAGGAAAAAAAGAAATATGTTATGAGGACCTTAAATATTCACTGATTGTGCAAATTGTCCAATACATAGCTGTCTTTCTAGTATAGTTGTTTGATTTAATCTTATTAACTAGTCTAGTTAGTCAGTAAAAAGCCATCTATTAAGTTCTTACTTTATACCAGACACTCTATTAAGTTCTGGGATTACAAAAAGAAGTAAAACACACCCCTTGATCTAAAAGAGGTAAAAACTAATCTGTTTTTTTATGTTATTTATTAGATCCAAACTACTTTACTGCTTGATAACCCCCCTAATAATTTTGACCTAAAACTTTTTCTTCATAAATATATTAAAGTATAAATATACAAAGATTTAATCCTACAATTAAATGGAATTATTTGCCTGAAAACACACACTCCAAAAAATCCTTTCCTTCCTAAGCAAGAGAACTGTTTAAAAAACCTTTTTCTTCAGATATAATTTTTTAAAAATAAATTCGAATGGATTTTTTTTGTCAATTTACATCCTGATGTCTTCAAAAAGAAGTAATTCAGTGACATTTAAATTTCATATTTAATTTCAAAATTGTATGCTAAAGATGCTTTCATTTCAGGGAAGTGGCTTGGGTAATAGCATATGGCGCAAAAAAAATTATGAAAGTTATGTTTATGATAACAGGGATGTTGGGAAACTGATGGACTGGCCTGGGCTAGGAGCCTGCAAAACTCTCTCTCCTCCCACACACACACAGGCTTGAGTGGAGTAAGTGCTCCTTGCTCACAAACCCCTCCCACTCAGCAGTTGGTTTTTCAGCTAAAAATGAATTCTGGGCAATGACTTCTGTCAAGGCTCAGCAAAGTAATCTCTAATGATTTTCACTTCAACTTATATTCCTCACAGGTTTGATTAAGGAACAGAGGAGAACCTAGATATCTTGATGTTAAGGACTGAGAAGGATCTGACTTCTTTGGCTAGCAACTGACAGGAACCAAGCTTAATGGCAGTTGTGAGTATGCCCAAAGTAATAGCCAGGCACAGTTACTAAAAGATTAAGTTTATATTTATAAAGATGAAGGGAAAGCAGGAAAGGGGTATCAAGGATTTTGGATAAGATCTGGGAAGCCCTGAACTATTAGGAAGAAAGTGCTCCTCCCCCCCAGGAGGGAGTGGCAGACTTTATATCTAGCTGGTTTTCAAAGCTTATAATAATCACTTCAAATATCTAAATAACTAAATTATTAACAGAATGCTATTGCAATGGTCTAATTCCATTATACAGGCTAACTCCTGAGTAGAAACCACAATGGTTTTTGCCACTATGACCACCAAGGCAAACCCCAAACTCAGAAAAGCAAGCCAAGAGACCTGCTCAACTCGACCCACAGTCAACTGTTTAACTCCTTTCCAACTGTCCCCTCACCCAGAATTATCCAGGGGGAGTCCCCTGGAATTCTGGTTGAGGCTTGACCCTGTAACTTTCAGGAATTCCACTCTGCTATTTTCCATGTTACAGATTTTACAGGATGCAGTTCCCATCTTAGTGATGTTAATCTCAACAGACTGCTTTGTCTTTTAATCAAGACATGCCTTCCAGTCAGGAAACTGATTCTTCTTTAAAGTTTCAGTTAGAAAAAGTCTGTAGGGACAGCTAGGAGGATAGGTGTAAGAGCACCAGGCCTGGTCCCAGATACTGTTTAGCTATGTGTCCCTGGTCAAGTCATTTAACCTCATTGCCTAATCCGTGTTGTTTTGTGTCTTTGAATTGATACTAAGACTTAAGGTAAGGGCTTAAAAATAGGAAAAAAAGAGTGTAGATAAACTTAGCATTATGAATTGAAATTTGCCAGAAGGATTCATAGTTGAATTATACCATATATTCAAAGAACAAAGTTGGGGAAGAAGGAATCTTTCCAAACTCTTTTAAAGAAACAAATATGGAATCAATACCTAAACCAGGAAGATGTAAAACAGAGAAAGAAAACTATAGATCAATATTCTTATTGAACATTGATTTTAAAATATAAATAAAACATTATCAAAGATATCATAATATTATATCACAAAGTTCATATACCATAATCAGGGGTTTCTATAAAAGAATGCAGAGCTGATTCAATATTAGAAAAAACATCATCATAATTTGACTACATAAATAACAAAAGCAATAGAAATCATACAATAAATAAGTAGCTGCAGAAAAAGCTTTTGACAAAATAAAATACACATTAATTTTTTAAACTTAAAAATCAATGGAAAAATAAAACTTTCTTAAAGTGATAAATGACACAAATCTAATACTATCAGCAAGCATTACCTACATTGAAGATAAACTAAAAACATTTCCAATAAGATCAGGGGTGAAGCAAGGATGCCCATTACATTATTGCTATTTAATATTATACTAGAAATGCTAGCTATAGCAATAAGAGCAGAAAAATAAAATGAAGGAATTAGAATAGTAAAGTTGAAAACAAATTTATCACTCTTTACAGGTGATATGATGGTATACCCAGATAATCTTATATAATTAATGAAAAAACAAAAGAAATAATTAACATCTTTAGTAATGTTGTAGGATTTATAATGAAACCATACAAATTGTTAGCATTATATTTTCTAACAACAAAGTCCAACAGCAAGAGATAGAAAAAGAAATTATTCCATTCAAAATAACTCTGAACTATATAAAATATCTCGTGGTAGATCTACCAAAATAAACTTAGTATATGAATACAATTACAAAACACTCTTCGCACAAATAAAATCAGACATAAAGAATTGGAAAATAAAACATTAATTACTTATGGATAGAATGAAACAATATAATCAAAATGTCATTTAGCTGAATTTACATGTTTAGTGCCATATCAAACTACCAAAAATTATTTCCTAGAACTAGAAAAGATAATAATAAAATTTTCTGGATGAAAAAGGACCAAGGATATCAAGGGAATTATTTTTTTTTAGTATTTTTTTAAACCCTTGTACTTTGGTGTATTGTCTCATAGGTAGAAGATTGGTAAGGGTGGGCAATGGGGGTCAAGTGACTTGCCCAGGGTCACACAGCTGGGAAGTGGCTGAGGCCAGGTTTGAACATAGGACCTCCTGTCTCTAGGCCTGACTCTCACTCCACTGAGCTACCCAGCTGCCCAAGGGAATTATTTTTTAATTGAAAGAAGGAAGTCTGGTACTACCAAATTTCAAAATAAATCAGTAATCATAAACAAATAATCTACTAATGGCTAAGACGTAGAGATCCATGGAATAAGTTAGGTAACAAGAAGTAGTTAATGATTAAAGTAGCATAGTGTTTGATAAACCCAAAGATCCAAGTTTTGAGTGAAAGACTCACTCTTTGACAAAAACTGCTAGGAAAACTGGAAAACAGTATAGCAGAAACTTGTCATAGACGAATATCTCACACTGCATACCACACAATAAAGTACAAATGGATACTTGGTCTGGAAATAAAGGGTAATATAAAAGCAAATTAGGGAAACACAAAAAGCTTACCTGTCAGCTCTATGAATAGTGAAGAAATTAAGACCAAACAAGATATAGAAAACATTAAGAAAAAATAAAATGGATAATTTTGATTACATTAAATTAAAAGTGTTTAGTACAAATAAAACCTATATAACCAAGATTGGAAGGGAAACAACAAATTTGGGGTGGGTTGGTGAATATAGCAGGAGTCTGTGACAAAGGCCTCATTTTTAAAACTGATAGAGAACTGAGTCAATTTCTAAGACTATAAAGAATTCACCAGTTGTTAAATAGTCAAAGGATATGCTTTTTCACAAAAATGACTTACCTGTACCAAAATATTTCAGCAGCTCTTTTTGTAGTGGCAAAGAATTGGAAACCAAGAGGTTGTCCATCATTTGGGAAATGATGAACAAATTGTGACATATGGCTCTAGTGAAATATTGCAAAAAAAAGAAATGATGGACAGGATGAGTTCAGAAAAAAACCTTGAAAGACTTCTACAAACTGAGGCAAAATGAAGTTAGCAAAACAAGGAGACAAATGTGTATAGTAAGAGAAATATTATACAATGATATATTTTAAAGTCCAAAGGATTATTAGCAAAGAAAATTTCCAAGATACAAAGAAGGGACCCATGATAAAAAAATGCTATATACAAATAAGAAGGAACTGTTGCAATCTGATTAAAGATCAAAGCATGCCATCTTCCACTTAATTTCTTTGTGAGGTTTTTATTGTGTGAAATATGTCTTCTGTCATAGCATAAGCAATATGGAAATAAATATTGCATGAAAGAAATGGTACAGCCTATATCAGATTATTTACCCTCTCAGTGAGGAGGAAAAAGAAGGAAGGAGAAAATATGAATCCTTAAATGTCAGAAGACAATTGTAAGAAGTTACTTCTACATGTCACTGAAAAAACAAATAAATATTATATGGGGAAAAATGAACTTGAATATGAGACATGGTAGATATAGTCAGAAGAGGAGAAAAGCAAGAGGTAAATAAAAGGCAAAAGGTAGAAAAAATGAGATGGGAAGAAGAAAAATAATTAAATCTCTGAAAATAATTTTTTTAAGTTTAAGAAATAGTGGCTTTATTTTCTTTGGAACACTACCTTTAAAAATTCTCTAGTTTCAAGTAATACATTTAACAAGGTTCTCGGATCATCTTTCCTTCCCTTTCCCTTTATCTTCCTCTTCTTTCTTCTTATATTCTAAGATGCAAAGTGACTAATACATCCATACCCAATTTTGTTTGTTTGACCTTTACTCTTCATCATAGAGAAGTTCTTAAATTTTTCATGACATACTCTTCTTTGACAGTGCAGTGAACCTCTTCCCTTTCATCCACGTAATTCTTTCCATAAGAATGCTTAAATGTATTAAGTAAAATATGTAAGATTACAAAGAAAAACAACAGTGAAAATTAAAATCTACCTTTCTTTTTCCATTAAATTTCACCAGACTTCTTGGGGGTTTTACGAAACTATTTAAAAATCTCTGTTCTAATAGGACCCTCTATCTCCTCCTATTCCTGCCTCTGTGTCTCTAAAAATGTTATACTTATTAATGCTTTCCAAATCAATGATAAGCTCAATCAAGAACTATTAGCATAAACTTTAGAAAGAAAAAATATAAGGTAGTATAATATAGAATATAATGTACTAGCTTCAGAATTATGGAGACGGAAGTTCAAGAAATTTCTGGCATGGACTGGACTGATTGTGTGACTCTGGACCAACCACATAACTCCTCTGTGCACTATACAACTCATTAAGTTTTTATAGAAATCTATGATCTGCTTTGACCAACATTCTTTTCCCAGAAGTTCTGTGGGTGAATTATATCATAAACCAGTCAGATTTCACCTTCATTGATATTTCAGGAAAAGAATTGAAATGAAATAAGCACTTGGAAAGCAATAAATAATTAAGAAAATTATTCTCACTTAATAACATTGAAAGAATACTCAGTAAAAATTCAGGATGCATTTATCTAAACTCAGCTCCTATGCTTTTGAATGAAAACACTGACCTTATGAATAATGACCGGAAGCAAATGTCAGTTCCCTGTAACTTTTTAAAAAATTTTGTACAATGGAATTTTGTTAATAGTTCAATCCCTTGTCCCTAGAGCCAATTAACTCTCAAGGAGGGTATTTTCAATATTGCTAAAAGTAAAACTTGTCCAGTCTTTATAATATAAAAGTAAAGTCCTAAGATATTGTTCTCATCACAAATAAAATAAAAAGTCAAGAGACTAGAAGAAATACAGAAAGATCCTTTTTTACATTGTTAAGTGTTATTCAATAAGTGATCTAAATGAACTCCTAAGGGGTGAGATATAAGGAAGTTTTCATAATTATCTTGGGAACAGATGTAACAGAAAAGGAACAGGAATTATTTCCTTAATTATATTTTCCATAGGGGCTTGAGCTGTATTTAGTTATCAAGCTGAAAGCTGTCCTTTATTCATTTAGGAAGTTAAATGAATTTCTCATTTGGCTTAACAGAGAGGTAACAATTTTTATTATGTATTCATTTATTTTGTTCTTAAACTACTGATTAATACAAAATATTTATTTATTCATGTCTCCATCTTTATTTTTGACAGAAATACTATAGAAGACTTTTCTTCAAATAACAAATAGCTACAGATGATTAATGTATACTTTTTTGGATCTAAACACTAATTTTCTTGATTTCATCTATATTTGTTTTAAGTTTGTCAATGCGGTTAATTTCTCAATTTTAAGGTGTTAGTATTTGAAAACTTTCATCAGTGAAAGATTATAGGAACATGGCTCCAATCTATGTTTTGAAACTATACATATATACATATGTATGTATATATATATATCATAATTTTATTGTCTGTAAAACTAACCTTGTTTTTTCTCATGCAGAGCAGTACATCTCTCTTTATTGTGCCTGATGTTAGAAGTAAAAAAAAATGAAATCATCTAGTCCAGTCCTCTCATTTTATATATGAGAAACCAACAGCTTCTAAGATAAAATTACTTCCCCTAAATTAAGCAGTTAATGGAAGAGCTGAGATCAAAACCTCCCATCTCCTACACCTAAATATTTTCATTTTTATAAATGGAATTATCCTCCTTTGTTTATTTTAACTTAATCAGGAACTTAGAGTGCCCCTTCTTTCACACATAGTCAAACACTTGAAGAATATTTTACTAGAAAAGTAAGTTCACACCCTCAGAGAACAAAAGTGGATCCCACAAGCACTCCCCACCCTGGGGAGTGCCAGGGAAATTAAGAAACTATGTTTGGTTCCTGAGATGTGATAGACCAGCCCACAGTGAAAGGAAGTAGAAACCAGAGAGACAGGAAATGACTTGGGTAAAAGGGCTGTAAAAGGAAAGACCAGAGAGCTAAACAGGCACTACTTCTTCATTGGAATTTCTACATTGGTGGAATTCTGCTGCATTGGTGTCTCTGCGTTAAATTTCATTCTGCATTGCAGATTCTGATTTGGTGACGAGAGGAGCTCAGCTTTGGTGATTTGCTTGGGTTGAGGAGACCCTGGTTAGAGACACTGGCCTTTTAGCTCTTCCCTTTTCTTCAGTGGGCACTTGGATCCAGACTTAGGGAATTTAGCTAGACAATATTTTCTACATACTTCCTACATTTCCCTCTTTACTATCTCTACTTTTGCTGTAATAAAGCTACTAAAGCTACTAATAACCTTGTAACTTAAGTTATTTTTTTTAAACAGAGACCACAACAACTTTTTATAACTCTTAATTTGACCACAACCATTTTAATTATTATATAATTCGTGTTATTGCCTCTATGATTCAGGTATTTAGTCAATTATAGCAAACTCATTTCCCCATTTCTTATGTGACACCTACAGAATAAATCTTAACACCAACTCAAAAGCTATAGGAGAATCTTGAATACATAATGGAATATAACGTAATTAACTCACAGAGTTGCCATGTATAAAACATAGGTTCATACATATGTACATATATATATATATGACAATTTACAGATACACATAGATTATAGATATACAAATAGACAAGTGGTAGATTGTTATCCATTGAATTTTGTGCATGCTCTATAGCACACAAAATAATGTTTCTGAAATATCAAGCTTCATATTGCTATTTGCTTAGATGTGAACAGCTGAAGTTCTAAAGGATTTTATCAATATCATCTACTAAATGAAAATTGCTATTATGGGATGAATTAACTGTTATAGGACTGATTCTATCTCAGTGGGGGGTGTATTTTCTCCAAAGCATTATTTATTATGAATGATAATATTTATTCATTTATTATGAAATTCATTTATTATGAAATAATGCTTTGGAGAAAATACATCACCAGTGGTAGATGACATCTTAGAAATCTCTCAATAATAATTTTTACTACCTCATTAACTACTGATAGACTATAATTTTATAGTCTATAATCTTTAATAACATTATAGCACTCAATAAATCATTAGTCACTAAGAGACCTGAATTAACTTCATTCTATTATCCATATAAATAGGTATAGAGCTAGAATTTTCATTACATTTTGTCCCATGTAATTTTTAATGTACTAATACACATTTAAAAATAATGGTTTAGGCAGAAAATTGTGGCAAAATGGAGGAGTGGGGTGTAAGTACTCTCCACTCTCCAAACTCCCCCTCAAAAATAATGCCACAGGACTAATGCTAAAAGTGGCGGACAATAAAATAGTTTTTATAATACCAAGCATTCTAGAACAAAATGGGAAGTAGATCTCTGACATCCCTGGACACTATCTTACATTGAATCACAAATGTCCTGGAGAAAAACCATAAAGCCACAAATCCTGGGGGTAGGATAACCAACCTCACCTTGTCTGCTTGACATAGGAGCCTAGATCCCTGGGGCCCATATCAGTTGAATAAACCTGCAGTGATCATTAGAAGCAGCTATGTGGGCTGTAGTCTCAGTTACAGAGGTCCCTACCCATCCACAGCTCTGGAGTTGGCAACTGACTAGCCACCACTCTGTTCTAGGTTTTGGCTTCAAGAGGAGAGGAGTGAGAAGGAAGTATATACTAGTGATGATGGTTACTGAGAGACAAGAGTCCTAATGACTGTGGGCACCCCCAAGAAATTTGAGTTCGTGGCTGAAATTCTCGTGGGATGTAGGTAGCAAAGGGAGCTGTGAATTAGTCTTTAAAGAGATCTGGCAACCGTAGATTGGAAATATTTGCTTGCAGCTATTGAACTCCCATAAGGGTGTCCTGGTTGGAATACCTGAGGTCAATCACCAACTGGATTGTGAGTGGAGGGAGAAGCAATGACACCTAGTTATGACCTTAAAAATAGATGAAGGAGAGATAATATAAGAATTGTCAGACCACCAGAAAGTTACACTGCTGGTGGAGTTGTGAATTAGTCCAACCATTCCGAAGGGCAATTTGGAATTATGCAAAAACAGGTTTAAAAATATGCCTCCCTTTTGATCCAGAAATACCACTACTGGATTTGTACCACAAAGAGATAATAAGGAAAACTATGTCTACAAAATATTCATAGCCACACTCTTTGTAGTAGCAAAAAAATGGAAAATGTAGGAATGTCAATTGATTAGGGAATAGCTGAACAAGTTGTGGTATCTGATGGTGATATAATACTATTGTTTTGAAAGGAATGGTGAACTGGAGGAATTCCATGTGAATTGGGAAGATCTCCAGGAATTGATGCAGAGAGAAAAGAAGAGAACCACAAGAGCATTGTAAACACAGACTGATACTCTGTGGCATAATCAAATATAATGGGCTTCTCTACTAGTAGCAATGCAATGATCTAGGACAACCCTGAGGGACTTATGAGAAAGAAAGCTATCCATATCCAAAGAAAGAACTGTAGGAATAGAAATGCAGAAGAAAAACATTTGACATATCACGTGGTTTGTGGGGATATGATTTGGGATTTTGAATTTAAATGAACACTATTGCAAATATGAATAATATGGAAATAGGTTTTGAACAATGATACATGCATAACCCAGTGGAATTGCTCATCAACTCAAGGAGGAGGATTGAAAAAGGGGAGGGAAATATCCTGAATTATGTAACCATGGAAAAATATTGCAATAAATAAATAAATTAAAATTAAAAAATAAATAGTAAACACCTTAAATTACCTATAAGTATTTTAATATTTGACCTCTAATCTTAATTCAAGTGTAGACTCAGTGAAATTTTCATTTTTATAATTGTACTTTAACCAATTATTAACCCTAATCCCCATTTCACCCACCTCAACTTCATATACAGCTTAAAAATATTGGTATGCACATTTTTATTATCTAGTGATATAACTGGAAAATTTTATTAAATATTTTACAAATTGATGTGTACACATTAGAAAAAATATTTTTCTATACAACAAATGTTTAATTACATTCATGTACCACATTTGTGATATGTAAAAATGCCTGCTTTTATTTTAATAAGGATTTATTCTCTTATACCCACTGATCCCTACTGAACTTTTATAAATCCTCAAAATAAACATATAAAGTGATTCAAGAAATTTATCTACATCAATCACATCTCAAAATCCTCCTCTCTCTCTGGATTTGAAGTCTATCACTTCTTTGGCAGTAGGAGGATGGGATAACTTAGCTTCAATCCTCTGCTTTCATTGAACACAGAAATATTTTAAAATATTTCTCCTCTTAATAATTATGAATCTTATATGTTCTTAAGGAATTTCTTTCAAAATACTCTACTTCATCTAAATTATATTAGTTCCTCTTCATTTCATTCATTCATCAAGGACCTGTAAGTCCAAGAGTGAAATATACCATTTAACAATATGTATTATGATGCCTATCCCTTAACAGAAAATATAATGAATTTCCTGGACAAAAAAAAAATTTACCACTACATATCCAATGTTCTATTCATGCACGTCTTTGTACTTAGTTGAATTTCTAGATAATAGCCACAGTATGTTTCATAGGTCATACTTGAAGATGTTGCATTGAAGTAAGGCATTCCAAAATAAATTCCACATATCGGAAAGAAAGAAATATTTCTATAGTACCCATTGTGTACCAACTGTTGTGCTATGTACTTCTAATTTTTTGGCCTTTTGCTCCTCATAACAAATCTTGAAGGAGATGCTAGTATTTTACTCATTTACCTAAAAGTATAGAGGCAAGGAGAGGTTAAGTGATTTGCTCAGTGTCACATAACAAGAAAATTTCTATGTTTAGTTCGACATCCTTGTCATCATAAAAATCTTGACTTTTGCTTTTAATTCTGTTTAATTCAATATCTACTTTTACATGTAAATAGAATGGTACTTATTTTTAGAATGAATATGCTTATTTGATGCAGGTAGGCAAATACAGAGTAAAGCTAAGAGGCTGGAGCAGGATTTGTTGGGTTTCAACTAGGACAAAGAAGGCAAGAGTAGCAATCATGATCTCAGACAAAGCTAAAGTGATAATAGATTTGATTAAAATGGATAATGAAGGTATTACATTTTGATAAAAGGTAGTTTGGACAACAGAGAAATATCAGTACTCAACATATAGGCACCAAATAATATAGCATCCAGTTTTTGTTTTTTTTTTAAGGAGCTTAAGGAGCAAATAGAGCTTAAGTCCATACTAGTGAGGAACCTCAACCTTCCCCTGTCAGAGATAGATAAATCTAACAAAAAATAAATAAGAAAGGACTAAGGAGAGTGAATTAAATTTTAGGAAAACTTAGAATTAGTAGATATTAGATATCTGGAGAAAACTGAATAGGGATAAAAAGGAATATACCTTTTTCAGCAGCATGTGATACCATGTACTGGTGCATAAAAACATTACAACTAAATGTATAAAAACAGAAATAATAAATGCAACTTTTTAGGTCATAATGCAATAAAACTATAACCAATAAAGGTTCATGGAAGGGCAAATTGAAAATTAATTGGAAACGAAATAATCTAATTCTTCAAAAGTGATGAGTCAAAGAACAAATCATAGATACATTCAGTGATTTCATTCAAGAGAATGACAATGAGAAGACAGCTATCAAAATTTATGGGCTACAGCCAAAGAAGACCTTAGGGGAAAATTGATTATCCCTGAATGCTTGTATCAAGAAAGTATAGAAAAAAGAGGTCAAGGAATTGAATATGCAACTGAAAAAAACTATAAAAGAACAAATTAAAAATCCCCAATTAAAGACTAAATTCGAAATCTTGAAAATTAAAGGAGAAATTAGTAAAATTAAAAGTAAAAGAACTATTGAACTATATAAGACTAGGAGCTGGTCTTATGCGGGGGTGGAAACAACAAATAAAATAAATAAGGTATTGGTTAATTTGATTAAAAAAGAAAGACGAGAATCAAATTGCCAGTATCAAAAATTGAAAAGGATTATTTCACCTCTAATGAAGGGGAAATCAAGGCAATTATTTGGATTCTTTTGTACAATTTATGACAATAAATATGGTTATCTAGGTGAAATGAATGCATATTTACAAAATTATAAATTGCCTAGATTAACAAAGGAGTAAATAAAATACTTATAATCCCATCTGATCTTCAATGTAGAAGCTGCTAAATCTTGTGTTATTCTGACTGTGACTCCATAATATCATTCATTTTACTGTAATATTTTCTCCTTGTCTTGGGAGTTTTGGAATTTACCTGAGTTATTAATAATATTCCTGGATTATCCTTTTTGCAATCTCTTCCACAAGGTGAGCAGTAGTTTCTTCTTATTCATATTTTACCTCCTAGTTCTTTCAGGGCAATTTCATTGAGGATTTCCTGCAAGATGATGTTTATGCTCTTTAGTTGGTTGCGGCTTTCAGATAGTACAATCATTCTTAGGTTATTTTTACTCAATTTATTTTCCATGTCAGTTGGTTTTCATATTTTCTTCTATTTTTCATTCTTTTGTATGGATATATGAGGTACCTAGGACAAATTAGACTCACTAAGGAAAGCAGCCATCCTTGCCTGAGATTGCTGGAAAGGCCAAGATCTCTCACACAGAGGCACTACTTCTCTGGGCCAAAGGTCATGTACAAAGCCAAGCTATTACAAGTGTCTTATCTGAGGAAATGTTCAAGGCTCATTGTGAAGTGTTTATGTAAGGAAATAAGAGATTTTTATGTTCTGTTCCTGAGAAAGCTTCAGACTTCTTGTACCAACCCCTCACATTTCACAGTCAAATGTTTCATCAATGCATGTTCAACTTGAAGTATAGGTCTACTGACTAACAGAAGCCTTTCATTATAAAAAGTTTGTCTCTTTGTCATAATAGAGATCACGAAGAACATGTATCTTACTGTCTTGTCCTTATTTGTTAGATCTAAATCTATCCATCTATCTCTTTCTATTTATCCCACTATCTCTACTTTTTCTTTGAAAGTTAGAACCCTGGACTCTATACATAGTGCCGAGGACAATTTTGACTTTGATTATTTTTTGAGGTTTCATGGAATCATTGACTTCAACTTGCCTAATTTTAGTTTTCAAGTCATGATTTTCTTGAGTGAGCTTTTATACCTCCTTTTCCATTTGGCCAATTCTATCCACTTTGTAAAGAATTGTTTTCCTCAATTAATTTGTATATCTGTTTTTTGTAGGAACAATTGTCTTTTAAAAAATTCTTATCTTTGATGAAATTTTGTATATATTTTTATATTTGGCCAAATCTCCTTTTACAGAAGTTCTTCTCCTCATTGGATTTTTGTGCCTCTTTTACTAAATGTCCTACTCTGTTTTCGTTTTTTTTTTCAGTCATTCTTTTTTTTAATACATTTTTAACATGGTTACATGATTCATGCTCCTCCTTTCCCCTTCACCCCCCTCCGCACTCCCCCCACCCATGGCCGATGCACATTTCCACTAGTTTTGTCATGTGTCCTTGATCAAGACCAATTTCCAAATTGTTGGTAGTTGCATTGGTGTGGTAGTTTCGAGTCCACACCCTCAATCATGTCCACCCCGACCCATGCGTTCAAGCAGTTGTTTTTCTTATATGTTTCCTCTCCTGCAGTCCTTCCTCTGAATGTGGGTAGCATCTTTACCATAAATCCCTCAGAATTGTCCTGGGTCATTGTATTGCTGCTGGTACAGAGCTTTCTTATATGTTTCCTCTCCTGCAGTCCTTCCTCTGAATGTGGGTAGCATCTTTACCATAAATGCCTCAGAATTGTCCTGGGTCATTGTATTGCTGCTGGTACATTCAATTTTACCACAGTATATCAGTCTCTGTGTACAGTGTTCTTCTGGCTCAGCTCCTTTCACTCTGCATCTGTTCCCCGAGGTCTCTCCAGTTCGCCTAGAACTCCTCCAGTTTATTATTCCTTTTAGCACAATAGTATTCCATCACCCGCATATACCACAGTTTGTTCAGCCATTCCCCAATTGAAGGACAT
>NC_058130.1:299789324-299804014 GCF_016433145.1 Gracilinanus agilis | reverse complement strand
TCCCAATGGATAGTATAGCTACTCTTCCCTCTCCAGGTTGATTACACTGAGAGTAAGGTTTGATTATTACATCTTTATGCCCTCTTCCTCTCCTTCTTATAATAGTATTTTCCCCTCTCCCTCCCATGCCCTCTTTGTGTGTAATAGAATATTCTATTTTCTTATTCACTCAAGTTTCTCTTGGTGTCCCCTGCTATTTACCTCCTCTTTCCCCTCCCCCACGCCATCTTAGATTATTTAGTGTTCCACCCTCACCCTGTGAATTATTCTTCTGATTACTATAATAGTGAATATTATAATAGTGAATAGAGTTCACTACAGAGAATTATACATAACATTTCTCTACATAGGAATACAGATAATTACATCTCACTGAGGCCCTTAAAAAGGCAAATTTAAAAATTATAAGTTTTCTTTCTTTTCCCTCTGTATCTTATTTACCTTTTCAGGTTTCTCTCGATTTTTGTGGTTCGATGTCAAACTTTCCATTTAGCCCTGGTCTTTTCTGTGCAGATACCTGGAATTCTTCAATTTTGTTGAATGCCCATACTTTCCCCTGGATATATATAGTCAATTTTGATGGGTAGTTGATCTGTGGTTGCAGGCCCAGCTCTCTTGGCTTTCTGAATATCGTATCCCAAGCCTTATGGTCTTTTAGCGTGGAGGCTGCCAGATCCTGTGTGATCCTGATTGGTGCTCCTTGATATTTGAATTGTCTCTTTCTGGCTTCTTGTAAGATTTTTTCTTTTGCTTGAAAGCTTTTGAATTTGGCAATAATATTTCTAACCGTTTTCTTCTCTGGGTCGAATGTAGTGGGTGTTCTATGAATCCTTTCGATGTCTATATTGCCCTCTTGTTGTAGGACTTCAGAGCAATTTTGCTGAATAATTTCTTTTAGTACAGAGTCCAGGTTTCTATTAATTTCTGGTTTTTCTGGAAGACCAATTATTCTCAAATTGTCTCTTCTAGACCGGTTTTCTTGGTCTATCACTCTCTCATTGAGATATTTCATGTTTCCTTCTATTTTTTCAGCCTTTTGACTTTGTTTTATTTGTTCTTGTTGTCTTGAGAGATCATTAGCTTCCAATTGCTCAATTCTAGCCTTTAGGGATTGATTTTCGGGTATTATCTTTCGGTTATCGGCCATAATCTTCTGGTTTTTGGCTATAATCTTCTGGTATTCCTTTTCAATCTGTTCATTTCTGGTGTTCAATTGCAAAATTTTACCTTTTAAACAGTTATTTTCTTGCCAGATCTCTTCCATTTTCCTGAAAATCTCAGTTTTGAACTCTTCCATAGCTTTTGAGGAGTTTTCCTTATTTGAGGAGGGTCCGGATGCTTGTTTGTTCTCCTCCTCTGTTTGCTCAGTTGTCTGGATTTTCTCTGTGTAAAAGTTGTCGAGTGTTAAGGGCTTCTTTTTCTTGTTGTTATTCTTTCTCTTCTGAGTTTCCTGAAACTGGGTAGCCATCATTAGCCCAGCAGCTTCTCAGCTTTATCCTCGAGCTCTGTGTCTGTCCGCGGTCTATTGGCTCCTGAGGTCTGAGTTCTGGTTTTTTCCAAGGTCAAGCACCCTGGTGGACCCCCTTGCTTGATCCTCTGCAGGAGGTTCCTTTAGAAGTCTCAGGGCGCTGCTTCCACAGTCGTATACCCGTCTGCACTGTTTCCCCACTCAGGTTTTCAGAACTTTAGCTTGTGGCTGTGTCTACCTCCACCCATGCCTCCGCCTGTTCCTGTGCTCTCAGCACGCGCTCTGCGCCTGGCGTCCACTCTCTGCTCCCACGCTCAGATTTCGCTTGTGTTCTTTGGCTTATTGGGGTCCTAAATCTTGCTGCTCTCAGGAACAGGCCCCGGAGCTGCCAATGACTCGATGGGTGCCCCAAACTTGCTCTATTTCTCTTTAGCTGGCTTCAGAGCTATAGATGTTGTGTGTTGAGGGGCTGGAGGTGGGGTGGTTGCTCAGCCTGCGATTTAGTGAGAGCCCTTTATAGCCTGGAAATTTCTCGATTCCACGTACCTTCCACGCTGTGCCCTGTTGTGGGGTTCCTCAGTTCGTCTGGACTTGTTTTTATGTCCCCTTGAGGAGTTTTGTGTGTTTCGGTCAGGAGAGGTTAAGAGCTGCTTCTTACTCTGCCGCCATCTTAACCCAGAACCCCTACTCTGTTTTTAAGATATCAATTTCTTTAATTGTTTGTGCCTCCTTTACCAACCTGTTAGCTCTTTTTAAAAATGATTTTTCTGTGTCATTCTCATTTATTTTCCCAAATTTTCTTCCACCGCCCTTATTTGCTTTGTAAGATCATTTTTCTGAACTCCTCCTCAATTATTTTGGGACTTGAGAAAAATTCCTATTTTTCTTGGAGGCTTTGGATGTAGCAGTATTGGCTTTCTTGTCTTCTTCTGAGTTTGTGTTTAGGTCTTCCCAGTCACCAAAACAACTTTTTATATTATAGCGTTTTGAAGGGTAATTTCAACGAATTTAGATGGGTCTGTAGGCTTTCTCTGCCATTATGACTGCAAACTATATTTCGTGATGTATCATAACAGTATCTTCTTTCAGGTACTCTATATTCCAATCAAACATGTCTACTATAAATATACCACATTTATAATTCCTCTTCTTTTCTTTATGCATTCTCTTACTCTGTCTTCTACCCTATGGGGAAAAATATCAGTCTACATTAACATCTTTCAGTCATTATTTGTCTTCAATATTCAGTTCTAGTGTGACCTAATAGGAGGCATTTCCTGATCATTGACTTCCAGTTATAACACTCTCTCTCCTTAAACCCCTTTCTATTTACTAGTCTTTGTACATGTTTTACTCCTCCCCCCCACCCTGTCCCTTATCCCCAAATGTAATCTCTTACAGGAATAGTATTTTTTTTTTACTTTTAAAAATAATTTTTATTCCTAGCACCTGAGTGCATGAGAAAGCACAGTAAAAACTTTTAAAAGGCTCAGTTAAACGGAATGAAAAATTTTATCAAATGCAAGGTGGAGGGAGACAGAGATAGAGACTAAATTATGTGAACAATAACAATATCTAAGGGTTTTTAGTTTACTGAAAGTTCAATAAATGAAAATGTTGTAAAGTGGAAGTAAAAATAAAATAATCATCATCTTAACTTCAATAAAAGTATGGTCTCCAGAACAAAAAGTGTCATAGCCCTTATGTACTATGCTTTCATCTGAAGTATATTGTTAAAATTTGACTAAATCATTTTAGTAAGTAAATTAATATGTTAGAGTCACTTCTCTTATTTGGGTGAGGTCATAGTGACCAAATCAATATTTTTTTATTATATTTTTCATCCCCACACCTAAAATTAATTTCTTCCTCTGAATTTTCTTATAGGACTTTTTGTGATCTTCTCATTTATCTTCATCAAAGTCCACTCTGATTCATGAGTATTGGGTGCATTTTCACTCTCTATTACAATCTGAGCTCCTTAAGAGGAAGGATCATTGTATTTATTATCTCTGTTTATCCCCAAACCCCTAATACTATATACTTCATAATAAAAGGTTTTAATCAATACTTATTTCATTGAACTGATGTATAATGGAGATGTTTTGTGAGGTATTGAATTCTTTAGCACTGTAAATATTGAATAGGTATTGGATCTATAAGTGGGAGTGAAAAATCCTTTCTTTCCCTTATTCTCACTTCTTATTAGGAATTCAACAGTCATTTATTAGGCATCTCTGTGTTCAAGATACTATTGCTGACCTTGCCTATAGTAAGACAAGATGAAATAGCCTGCTACTATGAAAAGCTATTTTCAATTAGGACAAGTAAAATTAGTTTTGGCTTTATTTTGGGAACTTTTAATTTACTTTTATTGTTAGGAATCAGGACCGTTGTAGTGCAGGGATTTTGCATGCAATATTGCCCTAGGTAAACCTGTCAGTTACCCTGAATGGAATCTTGCCAATGACATGCACCATGGGGCAGGTGCCAACTGGCAGTTGGGCTGTGACCATATAAGGCCCTGCAAGCCCAACCCTGGGTTCTGATTTCCCTTAACCTCACCCAGACAACTTGTTACCCTGGACCTTTCCCTTGGGGTCCCGGGTGGTGAATGGAGGAAGGTTGTGGATTGTTGGTAGGAACTTAGATAGTGTATCCTAGTGGTTAGGGCCATTTCTAGAGCAACTCGACAACATCATTGGTGTACCTAGTTGATCAAATAACACAAAGCTGGAGTCTAGTTATCTCTGGCTGAGAGCTGGTTGCCCTCAGCCTGTCAAGACCTTCTAGGTCCTTTGCCATCACCTGCCAGTTGCCCCTAGTAACAGCTTAACAAACCTAAGCCCTCTTACCTTAGTTTCCCTTTCTACCTTCAAATAAATCCCTTAGCCTTAATCTGTGAATTCCTGTGATTATTCCAACACCTCCAAGGCTAAGGAGACTGAGGAGTGGACAGAATATTGAGAAGTAGGGGTTACTGTGGAAGTGAAATCTAAGCCTCCATTGTTGGCAGGAAATTGAGTCATGGTTTCCTGCTGGGTTCTGCTCTCACCTAATAGGAAGGCAGTTACCTCAGCAGGGAGGGGCCACCAACCCAACATCTTAAAGGAGCCTGCAGCAAGCAATGGAGATTCACTGGGCAGCTCAGCTTCTGACAACATCAACTCCATCCTCCAGGTAGTGTAGTTACTGGCTCCTAGGCCCCTAGTGACTCCCATTTACCATCTTCTTTATCCCCTTACTACACCATTGCTTATGCATATTTTGATTAACTAAGAGTTAATTTTAGTATCACTTGACTGAAACTCTTCCCATGGCATATGAAAATTTATTTAAAGCCTTAAACTTCACTTAAATATGACCAAAAAAAATCTCATCTATCTTTGAATTTGAGGGAACATTTAACTCCTTCTCAATCAGAATATTTGTGATCCCTCTGAATGTAGTTAAATCTGTCTAAGTTTAACTTTATAATTTGTGGAGATTTGTTTTCCTTAGGGGATTATAAATCTATCTTCTTTTTAATTTCATGGTCATGAGAAAAAAGTACAAGATCATAATATGTGAAAAAAATTCTCTTTTACTATGATGTAATTTTCCCAATAAGAAGCCCATTTATAATCTAATGAGTTTTTTCTACTCCTGAACCTATGCCTGAGTATAATATTAATAATAAAAAAAACCTAAATTTTTACCTCTACATTTTACATATTGTGATAAATACATATTTTGTAGCAGTTACCAATAACATGAACTCAGAAAGGAGATATGTCTCCCTGAACAGTTTCTTACATCTAAAATAGGAATGACATACTCCTAACTCATCATACCTGTTATAGAGAAAGTACTTTACAAATTTGAAGTACCACAATTCTTCGTTGTATTAACAGCATTACAAGGACAAATAGAAGAGTCTTTTGCTTATCATGGTGAACTTTTTGGCTCTGTGAGAATAATTGGATAAAACTAGTTTCCTGGATAGCATTGCATAATGATATGTTAATGTTAAAGAGAAATCTAAATTCCCTTGAGCAAGTTTATTGGAACATTTGAGGCCTATTAGAATTTGACTTTTATGAAGAAAGATAGGGTAACTTTAAATCCCATATTTGTTAAATTTTCTTATTTTTCTTTTTTAAAGTTTTAGTGGAAAGGAAAAAAACAATCCCCATTTCTGCATATAGTTGTACTAACCAGCATAATATAAAAATCTGTTGGTCCTACTGGATTAAGATCTGAGTTATTCATTAAGATTGCTCCTCTCTAGTAACTTAGTCATAAAAAAATGACTATATCTTAGTTGGAAGTTGGGCATTTTGGAATTTCAAATAACCAGGAAGGAGGTTAAGCAGGAGCACTTTATCTTTTTCTATTTTGAGACTGAAGAGAAAAAAAAAATCATTGTTTAAGTGTTACTTGAGAAAAGGAAGCACATCTAGAAGTCATAGGTGCATCTCCTCTTCCTTAGTACTATGTAGGTCATTGATCCTAATTCAAGGAAGAGGGTTGCCCTCTATCTAAGAAAAATAATCTGACAGGTTTTTTTTTTCTTTTTTGTTACCAAGCAGCACTTCCTAGCTGAAGCAGACAAATATGTTTGTTTGGGAAGGATCAGGGAAACCTGACATCAAACAGAAGTAACTAAGCTTTCACAGACATAATGCTATTGTTTGCTGAAAGAACATAGTATGGTTCCAGTGGCCCCATAATAGCAGAGTAGCACCATTATCTTATAGGAAAGCAGAATCATGGAAGTATGGCTCTGTCTAGTAGATGACATGTGGTATAGGCTGTTCCTTAAAGAGACTCTGTTGTCATAAATTCCCGAAGTACAGTCATCAGTTGTCCCAGTATTTTAGGTTTCTTTACACTTGTTCCTTGCTGCTAGGTTTCTATAAATTTGTGGCAGCTATTGACTCTATATAAATACTATATGCATTGGTGGGAGACTGAGACTGACTTATGAGTGAACTGTAATGTTTTTATTATTAATTATTTCTTTTATGACTGTTCTTGCTCAGATCTCATTTTGCAAATCTTTTATGTTTAAGATATAATAATGTCATTGTGATTGACTTGTATAAATGAAAAGAATTTCAGTGGGGCATGAAAAGCTAGATTTATATAGAGACATATACAACTTTACCAACATTACTCCATAGGACCATGAGAGTGAGCTATAGATATGTAGCAGTGACAGGTAGCTTCCCTCTGGGAACCATTCATCTCCCCACTGGTCCTGCCACTATGAACACAGGTTAAGAGGAACATGTCAGCTCAGGAAAAGTGAAAGAATATGAAGACGGCTGGGCATTAGGGTTATACCATACATGGGACATAACTGGAATGCATTCCTTCTTTAAGAAGCAATATTTTCTTTCTCTTAGAATCTCTTGCTTCCTTCAAGAGTCAGCTCATTTACTACATCCTTAAAAAAACTTTTTTCTGATGACCCAGTTTGGCAGTATTTCTACCTCCTCAAACTATTTTGTATTGGTTTTATTTAAGTATCTTGTCTCAATAGAATGTAAACTCCTTGAAGTATTTTGGAGGGTCTCCTATACCTAGACCAGTGATGGCAAACCTTTTTCAGATTGAGTGCCTAAACTGCCACTCTAATGCCACATGTGAGGTACCTCCCCCAACTTACCCTAGACAAAAGGGGTGAATGATATGATGAATGTCCTCAGGCCCATGTGGAGAGGAGGAAGGGGGCATCCCCTCTAGCCCTCATGCCATAGGTTCACCAACACAGGCCTAGACAAATGTCTCGAAAAGAGTAGATCTTCTAGAAATGTTTATAAATGTTTGTTGCCTGGAATTGAAAACTCCCCGATAACTTTCAGGGATGAACTTCTCTCTCATATCAGTTGATACATTGTATCCCCAAATTTCTAAGTCATTTCCAGTCTCATAGGCATTTACTTTTAAACTTGTGATTTTTGCCAACATGAGGTTGACTTCCTCTTTTCTCATTACTTTTCCCTCCAAATTACCTGCCTTTCTCTAATCTTCCTGTCTTTATGGGACCCTGCCATTTTGTGACTTAGTGGTAATAATTTCTCACAAGACAGAAACTGTACTGTTGGGCAATTATTGTGGTTATCGTAGTTTTTATATTTATTGTTGTTCTTGATTAGCTCTCTTTTGAGTTTCTGAACACCGAATGCATGGTGAGTTTTGCTTTATAAAAATTGGTGAAGTTTGACTTATATAGCTGATGAGTTATGTTCTCATCCACATTTGAAAATAGTCATAATAAATAAATATTTTTCTGATGTTAGCTAGTTTTGTGGTTTAGTAAATAGAGATCTAAACTTGGTGATGAGAGGTCTTGGCTTCAAATCTGGCCTCAGACACTTCTTGGCTATATGACTGACAAATTCATTACTCCTATTGCCTAACCTTTACCACTCTTCTGACTTAGAACCAATACCTAGCTTTTATTCTAAGATATGTAGTTAAGCTCTTTTTTGATAATAGTAATTATGTTTCACAATTTAAAAATGAAGCTACAAGAAAGAACTTATACTGAATGGTAATGAATGTAGATGAATTGTACATGGTTGTTTCCTATTTACAAAGTGTTTTATTTAGGAATTTCCTCAGTTAATTGAAAAAATTCTGTAGTTCCTCCAACTTCAAGGAAATATTTTTACATTGGCAAAAGACATACATTAAAGTCTTTGAATTGTTTTTTTTTTCCCCCTCAGGGAATAATTTATACCCTCACCTAACAAAAATTCAAACTTAAACATATGTAAGTTAATTGAGCTCTGGTATAAAGTTCTTTATGCATGTTTCACTTGTGACATTTTTGATTCATTACTTTTGCATTTTCTTGTGATAATGGTATACCTGGCAGGACTGGGGAAGGAAGATAATCCATAATATGAAAAGTTTTCTAATACTGAGTAGCTCTACAGAAGCATTTGACTGAAAAGTAAAATAGAATGGATGGAAGCCAGTCTTCAGCTGAAAATGTGCATTATGCAAGACCAATTGCATGAGTTAAGTATAAACAGACACCAATATCCAGTTTCTAGTGCTTTGGGTCTTAAAGCTCATTTTCTGCCAAGAAATGGAATCCATTCTGAATTATATCCTAAAATTAATCTTCTGCTATGTGTTAAATCATATGTATGGAGTAGTCTCAGGAATCTGATGCAATACATGTACCTTGAAGTAAGAAAATTTAACAATGTTTATGCCTTTTATTGTCTGTTAAGCAGAGATCAGTCTTTTGGCTTCACATAAAGCATATACTAACAGTCTAACTTGTACATTATGCATGCCTTACTTGCTCAGTCTTCACTACACACCTATGTTATTTGCTTTATTTCACTCTTTCAGTATCTAACATCTCTACTCTCATTCAGGACCCTATGTACCAACTCAGATCTGATCAACTAGTATATGGGGACATTCTCCCAATTATTTGCATATTAAATAACATGGTGATATTGTAATCTAGGTATTAATAAAGCTCAAAACTGGATAAACATTTTATAATTTTCTCATGTGGTCCTATTGATGTTTTACTGTGAGGAGGAGAAAGAAAGAAAGAAAACAAGTATATATTATGCTTACTATGTACTAGGCACTATGCTAAGTGCTATATAAATATTGCATACTTTGATTTAATAAGTCCGGGTGATACATTTTATCTACATTATAAAATTGAAAAAAACTGAGACAAACAGACATCAAATTTCTTACTCAAGGTCACACATGTAGCAAATATCTGAGGCCAGATTTTAACTTAGGCCTTCTTGAGTACAAACCCAATACTCCATTTACTCTAGGAGTGAAATTTTTTTAATCATTTTTCTCTATGAAAATGACTTTTCTTTCTATGAAATATGTTGGAGTTTAGCAAAAAGCCTTCTTATTTAACATTCATTATATTCTTATGTTGTATTAAGTTTCATTACTCATATTTTCTCCTTCTAATATGTCTTTGGTCACTGACTGTACAAAGAGAGATATACTATACTAGGTGGTACAGTGGACAGAATGCCAGACCTTGATTCACGAGACTTGAGTTTAATAGTTTCTTACTAGCTGTGTGACTCTGAGAAATCATTTAACCTATTTACCTCAGTTGCTTCATTTGTAAAATAAGCTGGAAAAATAATTGAAGAAGAAGAAAGCAGAGGAGGAGGAGAAAGAAGAAAAGGAGGAGGAGGAAGTGGAGGAAGAAGAAAAGGAAGAAGAGGAGGAGAAGGTGAAGGAGAAGGAGTAGGAGAAGAGAAGGAAGGAAGGAAAGAAAAAAGAAAAAAGGAGAAAGAGAGAAAGAAAGAAACAAAGAAAGAAGGAAAAAAGAAAGAAAGAAAAAAGAAAGAAAGGAAGAAAGGAAGGAATTTTTCTGTATTTAACTGATTTTATTTATCGAAGAAGAGTCCTTGAGGTGGTAAGTTCTGGAAGGTAGGGGGAAATAAAAATAAAAGCACAAGTCAATAATATAACAGGCAACAACAAAAACACATTCAAAATGAAAATTTAGGATACATAGGGGAAAAATTTAATTACACATTCTTACTTTTTTGTAAAAATTATCCTTATCTTTTCAGCATTTGTATCCTTTTGTGGCCTATTGAGAGGGCAATACAGCAGATTATAGGCATGCTTCTATCTATGATTAAAGAGGATTATTTTCTTTCCCTCTCGCCTCTAGGTTCTTATCCCTAACATAAGATTGGCTAGTTTTCTCATATACTTTTGGTATCTAGGAGAGATTATAGATTATATAGCCATATACATGTATTAGTTAGAAGAATAGCCCCCACAGTATAAAACACGTTTTACAAGGTATTTCTTCTTTCTCTCTCCTTGTCTTTCTCTCTGTCTCTGATTTTCTCTATCCATCTCTATGTATCTGTCACTATCTTTCTCTCTCTGCTAGTTCATTCAACCAAACTTAACATTCCAAAAGGTAAGCAGAGATTGATAGGAATAAGGTAGCCATGCTGCTACAAAGAATTTTCCTTTTTAAAAACCCTTATTTTCTTTAGTAACAACACATAAGACAGAAAGGAAAGAGCTAAGAAATTGGGGTTAAGTGTCTTATTCATGTTCACATATCTAGGAAATATCTGAGATCAGTTATGAATCAAGGTCCTCCCAACTCTAGGCCTGGCTCTTTATCCATTGAACCACCTAGCAACTAATCTTCAAGATGTTATTATATTTTTATAATTTTATAATTTTTAAACATTTTTATTTATTTTTTAGAAAAATTGTTCCCATGGTTACATAATTAATGTTCTTGCTCTCTCTCCCCCAAACCTGCCACCCCCCATTAGGTGACACACATTTCCACTGGTTTCTTCTTGTGTCATCATAAATACCTATTTCCATATCATTGACAATTGTTCTAGAGTGGTCATTAAGAGTCTACATCCTAATTGTGTCCTCATCAACCCAAGTGTTCAAGCAGCTGTTTTTCCTATGTGTTTCCACTCCTGTAGTTCTTCCTCTGAATGTGGGTAGCATTCTTTTCCATAAAACCCTCAGCAATGTCCTAGATTATTGCATTGCTGCTAGTACAGAAGTTCATTACATACGATCTTACCATAGTGTATCAGTCTCTGTGTATAATGTTCTCCTGGTTCTGTTCCTTTCACACTGCATCAATTCCTGGAGGTCATTCCAATTCACATGGATTCCTCCTATTTATTATTCCTTTGAGCATAGTAATATTCCATCACCAGCATTTACACATTCTGAATTTATCTTGGTCTAGGGTGTGAGATGTTGATCTAAACCTAATCTCTCCCATATCATTTTCCAATTTTCCCAACAGTTTTTGTCAAATACTGCATTTTTGTCCCAAAAGTTGAATTTATCATAGACTGTCTTGCTGATGTCACTTAACCCAAGTTTCTTCCACTGATCCTCCCTTCTGTCTCTTAGCCAGTACAATATTGTTTTGATGACCACTGCTTTAGAGTAGAGCTTAATATCTGGTGCTGCTAGGCCGTCTTCCTTCATATTTTTTTCATTATTTTCTTTGATATTCTTGATCGTTTGTTCTTCCAAATGAACTTTGTTATAGTTTTTTCTAATTCTGTAAAAAGTTTCTTGGTAATTTGATAGGTATGACACTAAATAAGTAAATTAATTTGGGTAGAATGGTCATTTTTATTATGTTAGCTCGTCCTACCCATGAGCAGTCAATGGCTTTCCAAATTGTCTAAATCTAGTTTTAATTATTTGGAAAGTGTTTCATAGTTGTGTTCATATAATTCCTGTGCTTGTCTTGGCAGATAGATTCCTATGTATTTTATATTGTCTAGGGTGATTTTAAATGGTGTTTTTTTTAATTTAAACATTTATTAATAATCATTTTTGACATGGTTACATGATTCATGCTCCTACTTTCCCCTTCACCCCCCCCAATCCCCCCAACCATGGCCGACGCACATTTCCACTGGTTTTGTCATGTGTCCTTGTGTTCAAGACCTATTTCCAAATTGTTGGTGGTTGCATTGGTGTGGTAGTTTCGAGTCCACATCCGCAATCATGTCCACCCCAACCCATGCGTTCAAGCAGTTGTTTTCTTATATGTTTCCTCTCCTGCAGTTCTTCCTCTGAATGGTAGATAGCGTTCTTTACCATAAATCCCTCAGAGCTGTCATGGGTCATTGCATTGTTGCTGGTAGAGAAGCCCATTACATTCGATTTTACCACAGTATATCAGTCTCTGTGTACAATGTTCTTCTGGCTCTGCTCCTTTCCCTCTGCATCAGTTCCTGGATGTCTCTACAGTTCCCCTGGAACTCCTCCAGTTTATTATTCCTTTTAGTACAATAGTATTCCATCACCCGCATATACCACAGTTTGTTGAGCCATTCCCCAATTGAAGGACACACCCTCCGTTTCAGATTGTTGCCACCACAAAAAGCACAGCTATAAATATTTTCGTACAAGTCTGTTTATCTATGATCTCTTTGGGGTACAAATCCAGCAATGGTATGGCTGGATCAAAGGGCAGGCATTCTTTTATAGCCCTTTGAGCATGGTTCCAAATTGCCAGCCAGAATGGCTGGATCAGTTCACACCTCCACAAGCAATGTTTTAATGTCCCACTTTTGACACATCCCCTCCAGCATTCATTACTCTCCCCTTCTTTCATTTTAGTCAATCTGCTAGGTGTAAGGTGATACCTCAGAGTTGTTTTGATTTACATTTCTCTAATTATTAGAGATTTGGAACACTTTCTCATGTGCTTATTGATACTTCTGATTTCTTTACCTGAAAATTGCCTATTCATGTCTCTTGCCCATTTATCAATTGGGGAATGGCTTGATTTGAAATGATCATGTGATTTTTGTTTGTTAGACTGTTGATATGGTGAATTATGTGCATGGTTTTACTAATGTTGAACCAACCTTGCATTCCTGGTATAAATCCAACCTGATCATGGTGGATTATCTTCTTAATTACTTGCTGGAGTCTCTTTGCTAGTATTCTATTTAAGATTTTTGCATCTATGTTCATTAGGGAGATTGGTCTGTAGTTTTCTTTCTCTGTTTTTGATCTCCCTGGCTTTGGAATCAGTACCATATTTGTGTCATAAAAGGAATTTGGTAGGACTCCTTCTTTGCTTCTCACATAAAATAATTTGTATAGTATTGGGATTAGTTGCTCTTTGAATGTCTGATAGAATTCACTTGTGAATCCATCAGGCCCTGGCGATTTTTTCTTAGGGAGTTCTTTGATGGCTTGTTCAATTTCTTTTTCTGATATGGGATTATTTAGGTATTCTATTTCTTCTGTTGTTAATCTAGGCAGTTTATATTTTTGTAAATATTCATCCATATCTCCTAAATTGTTATGTTTATTGCCATATAATTGGGCAAAATAGTTTTTAATGATTGCCTTAATTTCCCCTTCATTAGAGGTGAGGTCTCTCTTTTCATCTTTGATACTATCAATTTGGTTTTCTTCTTTCCTTTTTTTTATTAGATTGACTAGTACTTTGTCTATTTTATCTGTTTTTTTCAAAGTACCAGCTTCTAGTCTTATTTATTAAATCAATAGTTCTTTTACTTTTGATTTTATTAATTTCTCCCTTGGTTTTTAGTATTTCTAATTTAGTTTCCATCTGGGGATTTTTAATTTGCTCACTTTCTAATTTTTTGAGTTGCATGCCCAATTCATTAATCTCTGCACTCCTTAATTTGTTAATATAAGCACTCAAGGATATAAATTTCCCTCTGAGCACTGCCTTGGCTGCACCCCACAGAGTTTGGTAGGATGTATCATCATTGTCATTTTCTTCAATAAAATTATTGATTGTTTCTATGATTCCTTCTTTTACAAATTGGTTTTGGAGAATCATATTATTTAATATCCAATTAATTTTTGATTTTCCTGTCCAGGTGCCCTTACTAATTATTATTTTTATTCCATTATGATATCAGAAGGTTACATTTATTATATCTGCTCTTTTGTATTTGTTTGCAATGATTCTATGCCCTGTAACATGGTCAATCTTTGTGAATGTGCCATGTGCAGCTCAAAAGAAGGTGTATTCCTTTTTGTCCCTATTTATTTTTCTCCACATATCAATTAAATCTAAATTTTCTAGGACTTCATTCACCTCTCTTACCTCTTTCTTATTTATTTTTTGGTTTGATTTATCTAGATCTGAAAGAGGAATATTTAGATCTCCCACTAGTATGGTTTTACTATCTATTTCCTTCTTGAGCTCTGCCAGTTTCTCCTTTATGAATTTGGATGCTATGCCACTTGGTGCATATATAGTGAGCAGTGTTATTTCCTCATTGTTTATACTGCCTTTAATAAGGATGTAATGACCTTCCCTTTCTTTTTTAATCATATCTATTTTTACTTTGGCTTTGTCAGAAATCATAATAGCCACTCCTACCTTCTTTTTCTCATTTGACGCCCAAAAGATTTTGCTCAAGCCCTGAACCTTAAACTTGTGTATGTCCATCCGAGTCATATGTGTTTCTTGTAGACAACATATGGTGGGATTTTGGTTTCTAATCCACTCTGCTATTTGCTTCTGTTTTATGAGCGAGTTCATCCCATTCACAGTCAGAGTTATAATCATCAGTTGTGCATTTGCTGACATTTTCGAATCCTTCCCCATTCCTACCCCCCTTTTCTTATACTGTTTCCTTTAAAACCAGTGGTTTGCTATTAAGACCCTATCCCTTATCCCCTCCCTTGATTAACTTCCCTTTCT
>NC_058130.1:299768762-299789037 GCF_016433145.1 Gracilinanus agilis | reverse complement strand
CTGGGGATTTTTAATTTGCTCGCTTTCTAATTTTTTGAGTTGCATGCCCAATTCATTAATCTCTGCACTCCTTAATTTGTTAATATAAGCACTCAAGGATATAAATTTCCCTCTGAGCACTGCCTTGGCTGCACCCCACAGAGTTTGGTAGGATGTATCATCATTGTCATTTTCTTCAATAAAATTATTGATTGTTTCTATGATTCCTTCTTTGACAAATTGGTTTTGGAGAATCATATTATTTAATATCCAATTAATTTTTGATTTTCCTGTCCAGGTGCCCTTACTAATTATTATTTTTATTCCATTATGATATCAGAAGGTTACATTTATTATATCTGCTCTTTTGTATTTGTTTGCAATGATTCTATGCCCTGTAACATGGTCAATCTTTGTGAATGTGCCATGTGCAGCTCAAAAGAAGGTGTATTCCTTTTTGTCCCTATTTATTTTTCTCCACATATCAATTAAATCTAAATTTTCTAGGACTTCATTCACCTCTCTTACCTCTTTCTTATTTATTTTTTGGTTTGATTTATCTAGATCTGAAAGAGGAATATTTAGATCTCCCACTAGTATGGTTTTACTATCTATTTCCTTCTTGAGCTCTGCCAGTTTCTCCTTTATGAATTTGGATGCTATGCCACTTGGTGCATATATAGTGAGCAGTGTTATTTCCTCATTGTTTATACTGCCTTTAATAAGGATGTAATGACCTTCCCTTTCTTTTTTAATCATATCTATTTTTACTTTGGCTTTGTCAGAAATCATAATAGCCACTCCTACCTTCTTTTTCTCATTTGACGCCCAAAAGATTTTGCTCAAGCCCTGAACCTTAAACTTGTGTATGTCCATCCGAGTCATATGTGTTTCTTGTAGACAACATATGGTGGGATTTTGGTTTCTAATCCACTCTGCTATTTGCTTCTGTTTTATGAGCGAGTTCATCCCATTCACAGTCAGAGTTATAATCATCAGTTGTGCATTTGCTGACATTTTCGAATCCTTCCCCATTCCTACCCCCCTTTTCTTATACTGTTTCCTTTAAAACCAGTGGTTTGCTATTAAGACCCTATCCCTTATCCCCTCCCTTGATTAACTTCCCTTTCTACCCCCTCCCTTATTTTTCTCCCCATTTTTGTTTTTAAAGGCCTTATGGATTCCCTCCCCCTTCTCCCCTCCCTTTTTTTGACCTTCCCACTCCCCTGCTCCCCTTGGTTTATCCCTTCTAACTTTCTCAGAAGGGTTAGATAAGTGTTTTATGTCCCAATGGATAGTATAGCTACTCTTCCCTCTCCGGGTTGATTACACTGTGAGTAAGGTTTGATTATTACATCTTAATGCTCTCTTCCTCTCCTTCCCATGCCCTCTTTGTGTGTAATAGAATATCCTATTTTTCTCATTCACTCAAGTTTCTCTTGGTGTCCCCTGCTATTCACCCCGTCTTTCCCATCCCCCATGTCATCTTAGATTATTTAGTGTTCCACCCTCACCCTGTGAATTATTCATGTGATTACTATAATAGTGAATACTATAATAGTGAATAGAGTTCACTATAGAGAATTACACATAACATTTCTCTACATAGGAATACAGATAATTAGATCTTATTGAAGCTCTTAAAAGGAAAATTTAAAAGTTATGGGTTTTCTTTCTTTCCCCTCTGTTTCTTATTTAACTTTTCATATTTCTCTTGATTTTTGTGTTTGGATATCAAACTTTCCATTTAGCCCTGGTCATTTCTGTGCAAATACTTGGAATTCTTCAATTCTGTTGAATGCCCATCCTTTCCCCAGGAAATATATAGTCAATTTTGATGGGTAGTTGATCCGTGGTTGCAGGCCAATCTCTCTTGCCTTTCTGATTATTGTATTCCAAGCCTTACGGTCTTTTAGCGTGGAGGCTGCCAGATCCTGTGTGATCCTGATTGCTGTTCCTTGATATTTGAATTGTCTCTTTCTGGCTTCTTGTAAGATTTTTTCTTTTGCTTGAAAGCTCTTGAATTTGGCAATTATATTTCTGGCTGTTTTCTTATCTGGTTTGAATGTCGTGGGTGTTCTATGAATCCTTTCAATGTCTATATTGCTCTCTTGTTGTAGGACTTTGGGGCAATTTTGCTGAATAATTTCTTTTAGTATGGAGTCCAGGTTTCTATTAATTTCTGTTTTTTCTGGAAGACCAATTATTCTCAAATTGTCTCTTTTAGACCAGTTTTCTTGGTCTGTCACTCTCTCATTGAGATATTTTTTATTTCCTTCTATTTTTTCAGTCTTTTGACTTTGTTTTATTTGTTCTTATTGTCTTGAGAGATCATTAGCTTCTAATTGCTCAATTCTAGCCTTTAGAGACTGGTTTTCGGCTCTAAACCTTTCGTTTTCAGCTATGATCTTTTCTATCTGGTCACTTCTGGTGTTCAATTTGCTGATCGGTTCATTTGGTTTCTGAGCCTCACTTTCCAATTGCAAGATTCTACCTTTTAAACTGTTATTTTCTTGCCACATCTCTTCCATCTTCCTCAGAATCTCAGTTTTGAACTCTTCCATAGCTTGTAACCCGTTTTCCTTATTTGAGGAGGGTCTGGATGCTTGTTTGTTCTCCTCATCTGTTTGCTTGGTTGTCTGGATTTTCTCTGTGTAAAAGTTGCCGAGTGTTAAAGACTTCTTTTTCTTGTTGTTTATCTTTCTCTTCTGAACTACCTGAGACTGGGTAGCCATCTTTAGCCCAGCAGCTTCTCAGATTTATCCTCGCGCTCGGGGTCTTTCCGCAGTCTTTTGGCTCCTGAGGTCTGAGTTCTGGTTTTTTCCAAGGTCAAGTCCCCTGGTGGACCCCCTTGCTTGATCCTCTGCTGGAGGTTCATTTACAAGTCTCAGGGCGCTGCTTCCACAGTCGTATAACCATCTACTCTGGTTCCCCACTCAGGGTTTCTGAGCTTTAGCTTGTGGCTGTATCTGCCTCAACCCTCGCCTCTGCCCACGCCTGCACTCTAAGGCCACGCTCAGAGTTCTCGTGCTTTCTTTGGCTATTTGGGGTCCCAAATCTTGCTGCTCTCAGTAACAGGCCATGGAGCTGCCAATGACTCAATTTGTGCCCCAAACTTTCTCTATTTCTTTTTAGCTGGCTTCTGCGCTATAGGTGTTGTGTGTGGAGGGGGTGGGGGTGGGGTGGTTGCTCAGCCTGCAATTTAGTGAGAGCTGTTTCACCCCTTTATAGCATGGAAATGTCCTGATTCCATGTACCTTCCACCCTGCACCCTGTTGTGGGGTTCCTCTGTTCGTCTGGATTTGTTTTTATGTCCCCTTGTGGAGCCTTGTGTGTTTTGGTCAGGAGAGGTTAAGAGCTACTTTTTACTCTGCCACCATCTTAACCCAGAACCTAAATGGTGTTTCTCTTCCTACCTCTTGCTGCTGTGATGTGTTGGAAATATATATAAATGCTGATGATTTATGTGCATTCATTTTCTATCTTGCAACTTTGCTAAAGTTGTTGATTATTTCTACTAGCTTCTTAATTGATTCTCTACGATTTTTTAAGTAGACCATCATATCATCTGCAAAGAGTGATAGCTTAGTCTTATCACTGCCTATTTTAATACCTTAAATTTTTTTCTTCTGTAATTGCTACTGCTTGTGTTTCTAGTACAATGTTGAATAATAGAGGTGATAGTGGACATCCATGTTTCACACCTGATCTTATTGGTAATGCTTCTAATTTATTCCCATTGCATATGATGCTTGTTGATGGTTTTAGATATATACTGTTTATTATTTTTAGGAAAGGTCCTTCTATTCCTATACTTTCTAGTGTTTTCAATAGGAATGGGTATTGTATTTTGTCAAAGGCTTTTTTGGCCTATTGAGATAATGACATCAGTTTTGTTTATTAGCTTGTTAATAAAGTCAATTATGAGAATGGTTTACTGATATTGAACCACACTTGCATTCCTAGTATAAATCCCACCTTATCATGATGGATAACTCTCATGATCACTTGTTGGGGTCTTTTTGCTAGTATATTATTTAAGATTTTTGCATCTATTAGTGAGATTGGTCTGTAGTTTTCTTTTTCTATGTGTGGTGTACCTGGCTTTGGAATCAGTACCATATTTGTGTCATAAAAGGAATTTGGTAGGACTCCTTCTTTGCTTATTATGTCAATTAATTTGTATAGTATTGGGATTAATTGTTCTTTGAATGATTGATAGAATTCACTTGTGAATCCATCAGGCCCTGATAATTTTTCCTTCAGGAGTTCTTTGATGGCTTGTTCAATTTCTTTTTCTGATATTGGATTATTTAGGTATTCTATTTCTTCTGCTGTTAATCTAGGCAATTTATATTTTTGTAAATATTTCTCCATCTCACCTTGATTGGTATATTTGTCATATAATTGGGCAAAATTGTTTTTAATGATTGCCTTAATTTCCTCTTCATTAGAGAAAAAATCTCATTTGATTTTTAATATTTCTAATTTAATTTTCTCCTGTAGATTTCTAATTTGTTCATTGTCTAGTTTTTTTAAGTTGCATGACCAGTTCATTAAATTCTGCCCATCTTAATTTGTTAATATATGCACTCAGTTATATAAATTATATATATATATATATATATATATAACAAAATTTAAAAAATGAAAAGTTTGAGAATAATGTGAAACACCTCATTGATTCAAACAAAGATCTGGAGAACAGAGTTAGAAGAGACAATTTAAGAATTATTGGTTTACTTGAACATCATGACAAAAGAAAAAGTTTAGACATCATTCTACAAGAAATTATTAGAGAAAACTTCCCTGACATTCTCAAAGAAGAGGGAAAAATAGAAATTGAAAGAATCCACAGATCACATCTTAATCCACAACTGACAACTTCAAGGAATATTATAGCCAAATTCAAAAATTACAAAACAAAGTAAAAAATATTACAAGCTTCTAAAAAGAAGTTATTCAGATACCAGGGAACCACAATTAGGATAACACAGGATCTGGCTGCATCTACAATGGACTGAAAGGCATGGAACATAATATTCCAGAAAGCAAGAGAACTGGGTCTACAATAAAGAGTCCATTATCCAGCAAAATTGACCGTATTTTTGCTGGGGAAAGTATGGTCATTCAATAAAATGAGGACTTCCTTCCAAGAATTCATAAAGAAACCAGACTTAAACAGAGAGTTTGCTGCCCAAACACAGAACTGAAGAGAATCACCAAATTTAATTAAGAGAGAGAGGATATTTTTTTTTCTTTAAAGGACCCAGTAAGTTCAATCGATTTGTATCCCTAGAAGAAAATAAGATATTGGCAAATATTAAAAATTGTTATTATCAACAGGGTAACTAGAAGAAGTTTATATAGAGGGAACAGTGACAAATTGTATAGCATGAAATGTCAAGACATACATATATATATATATATATATGTATAAATATATAAAAACTAGAAGGGAAAAAGAAGGTAATACTAAGAAAATTGGGAAAACAAATAAATAAAGTAAATTTATATTCCATAAAGAAGTGTGTGGGGCAAACAGGGAAGAATAACAATACAGTGGAAGGGTTAAGAGGTATGAAAGAGGAAATATTTAATACTTCAGTGCATTGAAATTAACTTAAAGAGGGAAGAACAATCAGATCCATTGAGGAAGAGAATTGATTCATGCCCTATAGAGAAGTAGAAGGGAAACAAAAGGACTGATAGGGAGGAAAGCATCATCCTACCAAAATCCTACCATATGTTGTCTACAAGAAACACACATGAGACAGACATTACATAGAATAAAAATGAAAGGATGGAGCAAAATCTATTGGGCTTCAACTGAGAAAAAGAAGGTACGAGCTGCAATCATGATTTCTGACTGAGCAAAAGCAAAAATAGATCTGGTTAAAAGAGATCAAGATGTTATTATAGATACACACACAAGTGTATATATTTGCTTGATAATTGCTTATCAATAAAACTGTCATTGTCTATAGACATCTTACATATAATATGAGTCTCATTAGGAGAAAAAGTAGAATCTTGCCTTCTTGTTTCTTTCCATTTTGCATAGTTGCTTATATTACTGTCTCCATTAATTTTCTTATACAAGACTATTACAACTGGGGATCTAAATGAGTATCATGGGAGAATAATGAATAAAAGGGAAAAAAAGCCTTTCTTCATTTTACCTTCCTAAGTTTTGTCTTTTTCTTTGGCTTTGTTTTCCTTTATCAATTTCTGCTTAATTTTTGTTACTTATAAGTCCATAGATTTAAAAAGAAAAAGTGCAAGTGAATTTAATGGTCAGTATAGAAGAGCAAAACTATCACTTGCTTTTCTTACAGTTAGAAATTGATATGATTTTCTTTTCCCCAAACCTCATTGGCCTTTGTTACCAAAAGTTGTCTTTTATATAAAATTAAACTTGCTAGGTTTTCTCTACTTTCTGGTTTCCCTAGCTGCCTTTAAGCCTTAAAACAAATTACATCTTCTATAAAAAGTCTTTCCCAGTTCATTTTAATGTTAGTCCTTTCTCTGAGTTTATGCTCAGTTCATCTTGTATCTACCTTGTTAGCATCCATTTGTTTATACATCCTGTCTCCCATTATATAATAAACTTCTTTAGAGGAGGAACTATATTCCCTTTTTTTTGTATTGCCCATCCTTAGTACAGTGTCTGGCACATAGTAAATTATTAAAAAAAAAATTTGTTCACTTCATTTGACTTGATTTTTATATCTAATTAAGAGTGTTCATTAATGCTTTAAAGAAAACTAAGGAATAGAATCTTCTAGAAAATTCTTCTCTATTAAACCACTTTGAGGTATCATGTTACACCTAGGAGAATAACCAATAGGGCAGAAAGGGAAAGTGATAAATGTTGGGACATGTGGCAAAATTGGGACACTAATACACTGTTGGTGGAATTGATCCAACCATTTGGGAGGGCAATTTGGAATTATGCACAAAGAGCTTTAAAAAGAATGCCTGCCTTTTGAACTTCCAGGTTAAGATGGCGGCAGAGTAAAAAGAAGCTGCTTGACCTCTCTCAACCCACACATATAGGACTCCTGAAGAAGACATAAAAACAAATCCAGATGAATGAAGGGACCCCACAACAGGGCGCAGCATTGAAGGTACGTGGAATTGGGGCATTTCCATGCTATAAGGGGTGAAACAGCTCTCACTAAAATGCAAGCTAAGCAACCCCCTCCCCACCCATACCACCTATAGTGTCAAAGCCAAAGAAAAAGAGTTAGAGCAACTTTGGGGCACCCATTAAGTCATTGGCAGCTACCTGGAATCACCAGGGTCTGTCCCTGAGAGCACCAAGATTTAAGACCCCAAGGGGCTAAAGAACGCGTGGACTTTGAACACAGACCCTGAGTGCAGGTGCAGTCACAGATAAAGACTCAGATTCTGAGTGCAGGCATGGACCTTGATTGGGTACCCAGTGCAGAGGGGCGCATGACTGGGGAAGCAGCAACCTGAAACTATAAAAGGAGTTTTGGGCAGAGGAAAAAGCAAGGGAACCACCAGGAGGCTTGAGCCTGAGAACAACTAGACCTGAGACATCAGGAGCCTAAAAGAGCTCAGACAGACCTGGGGCATGAGGATATATCTAAGAGGGAGCCCGGCTAATAATGGCAAGCCAGAGACGAGAACCCAAGAAGAGAAAGATCAAGAAGAAAACTTTAACACTCGACAACTTTTACACAGAAAAAATCCAGACAACAGAGCAAACAGCAGAAGAGAACAAACAAGTAATCATATTCAAACCTTCCCAAAATAATGAAAACTGGTCACAAGCTATTGAAGAAAGAGATAACTCAGATATCAAGGAGTACCAATCAGGATCACACAGGATCTGGCATCCTCCACACTACAAGAGTGCAAGGCTTGGAATATGATATTCAGAAAGGCAAGAGAATTATATCTATAACTAAGGATCACCTACCCATCAAAACTGACTATATACTTCCAGGGGAATGTATGGGCATTCAACAAGATAGAAGATTTCCAAATATTTGCACAGAAAAGACCAGGACTAAATGGAAAGTTTGATATCCAACCACAAAAAGCAAGAGAAACATGAAAAGGTAAATAAGAAACAAAGGGGAAAGAAAGAAAACTCTTATTTTTAAATTTGCCTCTTTAAGGGCTTCAATCAGATCTAATTATTTGTATTCTTATATGGAGAAATGTTATGTGTAATTCTCTGTAGTGTAATTCTCTATTCACTATTATAGTATTCACTATTATAGTAATTAGAAGAATTATTCACAGGGAGAGGTTGGAGTACAAATGGTCTAAGATGATAAGGGGATGGGTGGGAAAGAGGGGGGGTGAATAGTAGAGGACACCAAGAGAAACTTGAATGAATAAGAAAAATAGGATATTCACTTTTACACAAAGAGGGCATGGGAAGGGGAGGGGATGAATACTATTATAAGAAGGAGAGGAAGAGAGCATTAAGAGGTAATATTTAAATCTTACTCTCAGTGTAATTAACTCTGAGAGGGAAGAGTAGCTATATCCATTGAGATATAGAACTCTATCTAACCCTACTGAGAAAGTCAGAAGGGATAAATCAAGGGAAGCAGAGGAGTGGGGAGGTCAAAAAAGGGAGGGGAGGAGAAGGGAGAGGGAATTCATTAGGTCTTCAAAATAAAAAGAGGGGAATAACAAGGGAGGGGGTAGAAAGGATAGTAAATCAAGGGAGGGGACAAGGGTTACTGGTTTAAAACAAATCACTGGTTTAAAAGGAAATTGCCTAAGAAGAAGGGGTAGAACTAAGAGAGGATAGCAAAATGTTGGGGAATACACAACTGATAATTATAACTCTGAATGTGAATGGGATGATTGATTATACTACATTAAAAGGCTTTTGTACAAACAAAAACAATGTAGCCAAAATCAGAAGGGAAACAACAAATTGGGAAAAGATCTTTATAACAAAAAACTCTGACAGGGGTCTAGTTACTCAAGTATACAAGGAGTTAACACAATTGTATATAAAATCAAGCCATTCCCCAATTAATAAATGGGCAAGAGACATGAACAGGCAATTTTGAGATAAAGAAATAAAAACTATCAACAAGCACATGAGAAAGTGCTCTAAATCTCTAATAATTAGAGAAATGCAAATCAAAATAACACTGATGTATCACCTCACACCTAGCAGATTGGCTAAAATGAAAGTAGGGGAGAGTTGGAGGGGATGTTGCCAAATAGGGACATTAATGCATTGCTGGTGCAATTATCCAACCATTCTGGATGGCAATTTGGAACTGTGCTCAAAAGGCTATAAAAGATTGCCTGCCCTTTGATCCAGCCATACCATTGTTGTGTCTGTACCGCAAAGAGATCATAGATAAACAGACTTGTATGAAAATATTTATAGCCATGATTTTTCTGGTGGCAAAATACTGGAAAACGATGGTATGCCCTTCAATTGGGGAATGGCTGAACAAACTGTGGTATATGCTCGTGATGGAATATTATTTCACTAAAAGGAATAATAAACTGGAGGAATTCCATGTGAACTGGAAATACCTCAAGGAATTGATGCAGAGCAAAAAGAGCAGAGCCAAAAGAACATTGTACACAGAGATCAACACACTGTTGTAAAATAGAATGTAATGGACTTCAGTAGTAGCAGCAATGCAATGATCCATAACAATTCTGAGGGACTTATGAAAACGAATGCTACCCACAGTCAGAGGAAGAACTACAGGAGAGGAAACACAGAAGAAAAACTACTGCTTGAACACATGGGTTGAGGCAGACATGATTGGGGATGTAGACCCGAAACTACCACACCAATTGCAACTATCAACAATTTAGAAATAAGTCTTGATTGATGACACATGTTAAAACCAAGGAAAATGCACATGGGCTATGGGGTGGGAAAGGAGGTTGGGGAGTGAAGGAGAAAGTAAGAACATGAATCATGTAACCATAATTTTTCTAAAACATAAAAATTATTTTAAAAAAAGAATGCCTGCCCTTTGATACAGCAATAACTCTGCTTGGTTTGTACCCCCAAGAGATAATGAGGAAAAATACTTGTACAAAAATATTTATAGCCTCACTCTTTGTGGTGGCAAAAAATTGGAAAATATGGGAGTGTCCCTCTGTTGAGGAATTGTTGAACAAATTGTGGCATCTGATGGTAATAGAATATTATTGTGCTGAAAGGAAAGATGAACTGGAGTATTTCTATATGAAGTGGAAAGACTTCCAGGAATTGATGCAGAATGAAATTAGCAGAACCAGGAGAACATTGTACACAGAAACTGAAACACTGTGGTACAATCAAATGTAACAGACTTTTCTGCTAGCACCAAAAAAAAAAAAAAAAAAAAAAAAAAAAAGGTGCAGGACAATCCAAAGGAATTTATGAGAAAGAACACTTTCCACATCCAGAGAAAGAAGTGTGGGAGTAGAAACAAAGAAGGAAAACATATAGTTGATCAAGTGGTTCGATGGTGATATGATTAGGGTTTTGGTGAAATGAGATTTTGTGGCTACATAATGATTACATGTCAGTTGGCTGAATCTTAACAGTTTCAGTCATAAAGGTGTAATTTTTCCCTCAATAAAAACGGACTTTCCTTTTTTGGATATCTGAATGTTATGTTATTGATTAATTATTCTTCTATATTCTAAAGGCTTATTAAACTCTAAAGAATGTTACTTCCTTCAGATCTTTTAAACTCTGAAGAAGGATCAGCTTCATAACCCAGAATATACATTTTTAAAAAAACATATTGAGCAGAAATAGAAAAGCCTTTCCTCATGTCCATAAAAATTAAGATTTTATATTTTATTTGCTTTTTTGCTCTTCCACCTAACCTGAAAAAAAGAGAAAATGCCAACTACAACCACCATCACCACCACCACCACAACCATAATCAAAATCACCCCCACCTCAATCCCCACCAGTACTACAATGACTACAACCTCAATCACAACCACAAAGAACAATAAAACCACCACACCCCAATTACTATCACTATCATCTTAACAATTTAAATCAAAGATGAAAATAGTAAAAATTGATTTTCATATTAAATTGCCACCATGCTATCTCTGAATAACAAATAGGGATGATTTATTTTACATCAAAACATCTATTTTCTCGATTAAAGAGTAATGCTTGGGCAATGCTTCTGTAAAGGGTAAAATTATGGTTGGACTGAATATTCAAGAGTTTGGTCACCAGGAATTAAGTACTTAGTTCCAAATGAAAGATTCAAGTCAGAATGACTTTTAGGATAGTTTATTTACAAATAGGAAGAGTGAAAGCAAGGAGAGAGAGAGAGAGAGAGAGAGAGAGAGAGAGAGAGACAGACAGACAGACAGACAGACAGACAGACAGACAGACAGACAGACAGACAGACAGAGACACAGAGAGAGACACAGAGAGAGAGAGAAAGAATAACTCCAGCCTGGTCCAAGCCAGGGAGGGCTTCAGCATTCCCAGAAAAAAGGCCTACAGAGGTTAATTAAACAAGACTTCTAGCTGCAAGGCCTCCTACAAGGCAAGGGGCCTCTCCGGAGATTAGTGCCTCCAGAAAGGCAAGGAAAGAGAGTCAACCTTTTCACTCACACAAGTGGCAGTCCAAAGGGAAGCAGTCTGAGGTCTCAAGCCTGAACTCCTCCAAGGTCAAGTGCAAAGGAGAAAAACCTGCTCACAGGAAGTTACCACCATATTTAAAGGCAGTTATTCACATCACTCCATGTGTCTACCTTTCACTTTTTAAATGTACCAATGGCAGATTTAACTTTGCTTTGGACTACCCAGGGAGCAGTCAGTTGTCTTTTGATTTGTCACTCACGTGGCACACATGGATCATAGATCTCCCTCCCCACTTAAAGATTAAGTGGGTGTGTATATATTCCTGGTGGCTAAAATATAAAGAATAATAGGAGAAAGTTAATTGCTTCTTCACACTTCTCAAATATTTGAGGTAGGGAATGGTACATTTTCACTGCATATCAGACAGTTAGTCAAACTCTGATAGTAAAACCTTTTAATATTCTGTTGTTGTTATTGTTCTGAACAAAATGTCTGTTGTCATATAACATGAGGATTGGAGACTTTGTGATTTCATTAGTATAAGAAATTCCCAAAGGAAGAAAACTATTCTCACCAAATAGGTCAACACCTTCACTACAAAGTATAATCTCAAAGAATTGGCTAGAGTCCAGAAATGTTTCTATATTGAGTAATATTATACATGACTAATAAGCTTCTAAGATATTTCACAACCCTACACAGCTTCTTCTTCAATTATATGATCTAGCATCGAGAAAGGTATGTATATAGTTCTGGACAACAAATATTATTTTAATTCACCCCATTTTTGTATTTAATAGTACTTTATTTCTATTTTTAGAGTTGTCACCTTAATTGGAAGTAGTTTTATGGATGGTCTTAGTACTTTTTCCAGATGCAGAAAACTACTTTAAACAATCTGATAACATAGAATACACTGCACTTTGAAATCACTGAAAGGGAACACCAACTGAATATACCTTTTTATTTGTGATTTATCATTATCTGAGATTTGGTACTCTAAATAGGTTCCATAAATATTTCTTTCATTGACTCAGTTTAGTTTCCTAACTTCCTTCAAATGTCCATATTTTACCCAATTAGAAGTACAAAAATATTTGTAGTTACAAAAAGTTATAAATAAATGCCTATTATACCCATTTTCACTATCAATCAAATGATTGTACATCGTGTATTATTGGTCACATTGATTAACTGTCTAGATTCATGACATATAATTGATTCATATATTCATATAATTTATCTCAAATAATGATGGATAGCATAAACACACTGTGTGTGTGAAGTTGATAGTAAATACTTAAGTTTTTATGTAGTATTTTCTAACATTATAACTGTTTTTTTTCACTGCAGAACTTCTTGGACTACTTACCAGAGTCTCAGAATTTTATAAAACACAATTGCAGAGAAGTTAGACTATGGTAAATGAAAAAGTTTGGAATCATTTCTCCTTACTTGGCTTTCTCCCCAGTATGAAACAACAAGACAGTTGTCCTTCTCCTCCTGATAATATTGAAAAGGAAGATTTGAAGCAAAGAAAAGATACTGAAGGGGAAAGGTAAGAGACAGAATAAAGAATCAGTGAATAAGGAAGAAGATCTAATAAATGAATGGCTACTTTTTTGTTCTTCTATGTTTTGTGTTCTCAGAAATCCAGTCATGTAAAAACACACAAAAGAAGATTTACTCTTGAAGAAGAAATATTCTTGAAATGTATCTGTCCATGCACTCAGAATAACTTGCAAAGGAGCAGTTTCTCTGCATAAAAAATCATGTCATTCTCTGGCAGTAAATTAGGAAGCTCTCTCTACCAGGCTATCAGAAATACTTAGCTATTCTGAGAATGTCTACATGATGTCAAAACAACTAATTGAAAAGTAAAATTCAGTTAAGCTGGGTGTTTGACATCAAATAGACAAATAAAAGACCCTGGTTGTCTTATTCAATTCAACTGTCTTTTAAATGGAATTCAATCAAACCATTTTATATGTGGACACAGTCTAAAAGAGATTTTTCTCTAACTATTTCTTTATTCTACTCACCATCTGGATTAGCCTTTCAGTACCCTTTATTCTTGCTTCTCCTTTACTCTGAGTAACTAGGAAAAACACTCAAATAACCTATAATGCTAAAAAGTGAAATGATTGATCTAATTAAAAGCTATTTCAAATATTGAATTGATTGATTCACTAGAATCAGTTTCAGCAAAAATTCCACTCTTTGCTTGAAACCCACATTTCCTACATTGCTATCTACAAGAGACTTAGAATTGTCAATATAACATGTGCAACTGATTTATTACAAAATAGAGGTTGAAACTGTCTGACATTAAATTTGGTAAATATATTAAATTTAATATTAAAGTTATCCTTTAATGTCCTCAGTCCACTTATTGTTGTCTAGATAGCTGCCTACACTCCGAGATTAGAATATAGTCTTCTAAGCCTAAATAGATGTGATTTTATAACATATAGGTAACTGAATTGCCATATCCTGACTTTATGGCATTGGACAATTGTCAGTGAGTTTGTGATAGCCAATCTATTTCAATTACCAAAAAGAAATGAAGTCCAAATTGACTATCACTTGTTGATCTGGCCAATAGAGAGCTCTGTCAATTGGTACTAGAATATATATGGAATGATATATTTTACCCTATGTGCATATGTATCCACAACACCTTAGCTGATTGACTTATATGTGAAGTTTATATTATATCATGATATGAATAGAAAATTATTATATCCCATAATTGCCTTCATTTCATTAAAAATGGAATACTTTTAAAATACTAAATATTGTATTGTGAAGTAAATAAGATTATTATAAATGAAAAAAGGAAGAGTAATAATTTGAAGATATGGTAACAAAACTGCCATACCTGCATTATAGATTTTGTTATAGATTTATAACATATACATATTTTTTACAATATTCTATTACTATGCTAAGGTTTTCTTATCCCTGGAGATCATAAAACCTTTATCTAAAAGGTCTCTAGGGAATGGTCTAAGATACTGAAGTAATCCTTCCTTTTTCCCACACCAGCATCCATCTTTACACACATCTTGACTTTGGGACCTGGCAATAACTAAACTTCTCCATTCATTTTCTCTTATGTTGTTTCTCCCAGAACATCCATTTGAAAAATTCCCATGCCTTTATTCCAAACCTGGTTCGATTTCCAGTTCTTCAGAGTCCTGCTGGACCTTGTCCCACATGAATGCTGCTTCACTTTTCTTGGTTTCTTGCATATATCTTTCACCTTTAGACAATCTGTCAAGTATTAAGGAATTACTACCTGTCAGGCACAGCACTGCAAATACAAAGACAAGCAGAAAGAAAGTCTCTGCTCTCAAAGTGCTTATATGCTAACAGGGGAGGAAAAAGCATAAATAAAAATAGAAAGGAGTATTGATTCTAGAGGGGTTATCTGACATAAAAGGCTGGAGTTCAGCATCGAAAGAAAAGATGGGTCTTATGGATACCTTCTCTGAGAGAAGTCATCCAATTGAGAGAGAGGGAAGGAAATAAGCATTTATATTACTACTACTATTTGCAAGGCACTGTGGTAAATGCTTTTACAAATATCAAATTTTATCTACAATAATCCTATAAAGAAGGTAAAATTATTTTAATTTTACAGTTGTAGAAACTGAGGCAAAGATGTTAAATGACTTTTCTGGGATCATACAGACAGTATGTCTGGTGGTAGACTTGAATTCAGATTTCTTAATTCCAGGCCCAAAGTATTAGCTTCTGTGGTTTCAGATGCCTCAAGAGGTATAGCTTCTTCAGGGCAGAGACTCTGCCTTCTTGAAGTATTTGTATTCCTTGCACCAACCTTAGTGCCTGGCACTTATTAAATACCTAATACTTCTTATGCTTAACCTATCTATTTCTTTGAAGGATGATACTCTGAGGCTGATTAATCCCCTGTCTCTTGTCCCTGGATTTTCTGGGAGTCGTACCTACATCTTTGATTAGAACTCATTGAAAATACTATATTCACAGAAAATCAAAGTCCTGCAAGGTTTATTCTCCATGGGTGGAATAACTCCAGAATAACTCCACCCCTGCTTGTCATTCATTCTTCTGCTCTTGCACCTAGACTGAAATATTAACAATTTCCAGTGAATTTTATTCCTATCTGCTGCTTAACCTGGGACTCCACTAGTTAAAGGCCTAGTCACTCTTATTTCCCTTCCTAAAAGTAGAAGCCTGGTGCATGTGGGAATGCCAACAAACTAGGAATATCCCAAAATGCCATATCTGTGTTAAAACTCTACCATCAAATCTTCTCTTCTCTAGGCTACTCATTTCCATTTGCTTCAACCAAATTGCAGTTCTCAACTTCAGAATGGAAAGACAAACAAACTATTTCACTATCAGGATATACTGAAGACCACCTGGGCATGAAAAGAAAAAGAAGTATTTGGGGATCATATCACAAACTTGGCACAGAGTCATGATGTAGTAGTTATGGCAAATTTCAATTATCCAGACATCTGCTGGAGCTTTTACTCTGCCAAAAGCACTTCAATAGAGACTTCCATCCAAGCTGACATTGACATTGATCTGTTAATATTTGGTCTTTGATCCAAATTCAGTCAGTTCCAAATTTATGTGAGTATAATATTGTCTATCCCACATCTTTCCTAATTGTCTGTAAAAATAACTTATTTTTATTGGAATACCATCATATTATCCGTATCATTTCCCCAGGACTTCCCTTAAGAAAAATTAAGTGAGATATTTTTGACATTAATGAACCCATGTTGGTTATTTTCTTTCTATTTGCTCACAATGTCCTTAATACTATACTAAAACATTTTGGCAGGAATTTAACCTTCCTGAATTGTAGTTTGAAAACTCAACCTTTTTTCTTTTACCTGAAAATCACATTTTTCTTTGAAAGTCTATGCCACTTCTGTTTTTACCTTTCATTTCATTTCATTTATTTTATTTTTTGTGGGAGGGAGTAGTAGACCTACCTTATCTGTCAATTAAAAAAAATGATCCTATGACATAATTCAGTGCTCTAGGAAAATGTCCCCAAGGAGGACAGCATAGTGTTGCTATCATCATCTTATTTATCTACTTTGCTTTTAGTACAGTGTTACTACATAAAAGCTACTATAAATATATTAGTCTATATGTAAACATTGTTTTTATTTTTTATCTTCTTGGCATCTGAGTCAAAATAAAATATTTTAATCATTTTCTTAGCATAATTACTAATTGCTTTCCAGAATGGCTAGACCAACTTTTCATCAAAAGTAGTTTATTGGGCAGCTGGGTAGCTCAGTGGATTGAGAGCCAGGCCTAGAGACAGGAGGTCTCTAGGTTCAAATCCGGCCTCAGATACTTCCCAGCTGTGTGACCCTGGGCAAGTCACTTGACCCCCATTGCCTACCCTTACCAATCTTCCACCTATAAATCAATACACAGAAGTTAAGGGTTTAAAAATTTAAAAAAAGTAGTTTATTGCGCATATCTGTGTGTATAGACAGAGAGAAAGACCCAAAAACCTTATTTTCCCTTGCCTTTGAGATTTCACACATAGTTCTGTTCTTATCCATCCTTTATAGAGAACTTTGGCTGCATGACTAGGCAATCACTGTTATTCTAAAATTACATATATATATATACATATATATATATGCTTATTTTTATATTTTATTTGAAAAAAAAATATATATATATATATAATTTGTTTTAATTAGTCAAAATTCTCCCAACAGATGTCTTTGCCAAATTAAGAACACAAGAAAAACAAGACTGTTCACTTCCTTCTCTCTCTCCCAGAGAGCCATCCCAATATAATAAGTACTAGTTTTTAGAAAGAAAAAAGAAATTGTGTTATTGAAAAGTACATTGAAAAAGTCCAAAATAATGTGCAATGTGTAATACTCATGAACCTCCTCCCTCCACAAAGAGAGGAATTAGGAATGTCTTCTCATATATCTTCATCTGAGTCATATATATATATATATATATATATATATATATATATATATATATATATGTGTGTGTGTGTGTGTGTGTGTGTGTGTGTGTGTGTATACACATACATATATATACATGTAGGTATTAGAAACAATATCCTGACAGGCTGTTCCACAGAGGCACTGGTAGTAGGTGTAACTCAAAATACCTATGTGGTGAAGGAACTTTTCAAGGTCCAGGTTTCGGCAGGTGGCAGCCAGAGATGCCAGGACACAATGCATGACTATAAGGCTATCACCTGTGAGAAGGGACTTCAGGTCCTACGGACAGGAACTTCACCCAATGTTGTCTGTAATGCTGTTGTCAACTATACTGAGCTGGTGACCTATGTCTTCATCAAACATGCCTTTCTGATGGCTCACTACATGACTGATAACCTTCTGTAACACTTCACATCAGCCTTTGCTACTGGAACCACCATCATTACCTCCCCCATGGATGTGGTCAAGATGAGATACATGAAGTCTTCCATAGAGCACCAGTTTTGGACCCTGAGCTTTCACCAGGCTTCAGAATGAGGGACCCCAAGTCTTCTCACAAAGGATTCATGCCTTCCTTACTCCTCTTGAGTTTCTGGAATTTAGAGATGTTTGTTATCTATAAGCAACTAAAATGAGCCCGGATGCTAGCTTGTGAGAAAGCTCCTTTCTGAGACCTCTCATGCCAGCTTTCTACCTAATCACCCCCACCTTCCCTTGGAGTTCAGGTCTCATCCTGCACCCACTCCTTCCTACTTTTTTCCCTTTTCCTCTCCTCCCCTGCCCCACACCTGAAGAGAACCCCTCTTGCCCTCTGAAGAATTGATCCAATTTAATCCTTCTCCATCTCCTGTCCTCTGCCATTTCTCCTTCATTCATTTAACAAGCACCTTAGGTCCAATAAATCTAGAGTGGAACCTAGAATGTGTAAATTCTCTTGACTTTAAAGAAGGCAGGAATGCAGGATTCCATGCTATATATTCCAACCCTCACTTAGACTGTATACCTAATTTGGGATTAAAAAACATTTATTAAGCACTTACTATGTGCTTGCTAGGTGCTGGGGTTCTAAAGATAAAATTTAAATAGTTCTTATCCTCAAAGAGAAACACAAAGAAAAAAACAATGAAAATATCACATTTTTTTATTTTGTTGTTGTTCCTGTTATTGTGGTATAATTCTTTGCACTTATTTTATGATAATTTATTCTTCCTTTTTTTGATCAATTCAGATGAGAGTGAGATGCATGAGTCAGCTGTTCCTCCACTGTGCCTCTCCCCCATTTTGTGTAGATATATACTTTCTCACTCTGATCATGTGATATAATTTACCCAAACCTTCCTTTCCCTTGTCCAAAAACCCCTGTAATACTCTTCCCTTCTCTTCTCTTTTTTTCACCCATGAGATCATAAAGTCATAAAAGAACCACTCCAAAGTCTTGTCTAATTGTACTCATTCTGTAAGTCCTGATAGTTTTCACAGGAGATATATATCATCTTCCCATTTTGGGATATAACCAGTTTATTATTGTTTAATCCTTTATCATTGTTCATTAATGCTTATCTTTTTAGTGTTTCTCCTCATTCCTAAGTTTGAATTAAAAGTTTTTAAGTACCCTTATTCTTTTAATCAGGAATATCTAGAAGTTTTCTCTCCCATTAAAGTTCCTTTGTTCCCATTTAGCATTTACTTGGTTTTTCTGAGTAACTTATTTATGGCTGTGAGCTTTGAAACTCTGATATCTGGAATATTACATTGCATATTCTCTGCCCCTTTACAATCGTGACTGCTAAACTATGAATGATCCTAACTGTGGTACCTCAGTACTTGAATTCCTTCTCTGGCTACTTGGAGTATTATTTTTTCTTTGACCTGGAAACTGGATTTTTGTCTATAATATACCTTAGAGTTTTCTTTGTAGAATTTCTTAAAGGAGGTTATTCAATGAATTTTTTCCATTTCTACTTTGTTCTCTGGTTCAAAGACATCTCAGATGTTTTCTTGGAAATTTTCTTAAAATATTATATCTATGTCTAATCATTTTTAAAATTATTTTGATCATAGGATTCAGATAGTCCATCTATCCTTTCCCCCCCTCTCAAACTGCTTTCTGGGGCAATTGTTTTTGTGATGAGACACTTTATTTTCTGCTACCTTTCCAGGCTTTAATTTTTTAAAAAAGAATATGTATTGTTGCCTCATGATTAATTGATTTCTATGTGATATCTTCTAATTTTAAGGAAGTTTATTGCATTTTCAAGATTTTGTACCTTTTCTGTTACTTTCCTTCCCAATTCTTTCTTTCATAGCTCTGCTTTATATTCCAATTTTCCCCACAAACATATTATTTTTAAAAATATTTTAAAAACTCTTGCTTCATTTCTTTCATGAATTATAGCTGACTTCTTTCCTCAATTTATATTTTTCTCTGAGATTTTCCTTTTAAATATTTCAGAGTATTTAACATGGTTCTAGAAACACCAGAAGTAGCAATTGGAGAAGAAAAAGAAAGTGAAGGTATTAAAATAGGCAATGAGGAGACCAAGCTATCACTTTTTTTTAAATAATTTTTATTTTTTAGAAAACATATCATGGTTACATGATTCAAGTTCTTACTTTTCCCTTCACCCCCTGAAGTCCCCCCCACCTTTAGCTGATGCGTATTTCCACTGGTTTTAACATGTGTCATCAATCAAGACTTATTTCCAAATTTTTTTCTTACTTTTTTTTT
>NC_058130.1:299706508-299766484 GCF_016433145.1 Gracilinanus agilis | reverse complement strand
CTACATAGGAATACAGATAATTAGATCTCACTGAGGCCCTTAAAAAGGCAAATTTAAAAATTATAAGTTTTCTTTCTTTCCCCTCTGTATCTTATGTACCTTTTCAGGTTTCTCTCGATTTTTGTGGTTCGATGTCAAACTTTCCATTTAGCCCTGGTCTTTTCTGTGCAAATACCTGGAATTCTTCAATTTTGTTGAATGCCCATACTTTCCCCTGGAAATATATAGTCAATTTTGATGGGTAGTTGATCCGTGGTTGCAGGCCCAGCTCTCTTGCCTTTCTGAATATTGTATTCCAAGCCTTACGGTCTTTTAGTGTGGAGGCTGCCAGATCCTGTGTGATCCTGATTGGTGCTCCTTGATATTTGAATTGTCTCTTTCTGGCTTCTTGTAAGATTTTTTCTTTTGCTTGAAAGCTTTTGAATTTGGCAATAATATTTCTAACCGATTTCTTCTCTGGGTCGAATGTAGTGGGTGTTCTATGAATCCTTTCGATGTCTATATTGCCCTCTTGTTGTAGGACTTCAGGGCAATTTTGCTGAATAATTTCTTTTAGTACGGAGTCCAGGTTTCTATTAATTTCTGGTTTTTCTGGAAGACCAATTTTTCTCAAATTGTCTCTTCTACACCGGTTTTCTTGGCCTGTCACTCTCTCATTGAGATATTTCATGTTTCCTTCTATTTTTTTCAGTCTTTTGACTTTGTTTTATTTGTTCTTGTTGTCTTGAGAGATCATTAGCTTCCAATTGCTCGATTCTAGCCTTTAGGGATTGATTTTCGGCTATAATCTTTCGGTTTTCGGCCATAATCTTCTGGAATTCCTTTTCAATCTGGTCATTTCTGGTGTTCAATTGCAAGATTTTACCTTTTATACTGTTATTTTCTTGCCAGATCTCTTCCATTTTCCTCAAAATCTCAGTTTTGACCTCTTCCATAGCTTGTGAGGAGTTTTCCTTATTTGAGGAGGGTCCGGATGCTTGTTCGTTCTCCTCCTCTGTTTGCTTGGTTGTCTGGATTTTCTCTGTGTAAAAGTTGTCGAGTGGTAAGTGCTTCTTTTTCTTGTTGTTATTCTTTCTCTTCTGAACTTCCTGAGACTGAGTAGCCATCATTAGCCCAGCAGCTTCTCAGGTTTATCCTTGCGCTCAGTGTCTGTCTGTGGTCTATTGGTACCTGAGGTCTGAGTTCTGGTTTTTTCCAAGGTCAAACCCCCTAGTGGACCCCCTTGCTTGATCCTCTGCTGGAGGTTCCTTTACAAGTCTCAGGACGCTGCTTCCGCTTCCACAGTCGTATACTGGTCTGCACTGGTTCCCCACTCAGGTTTTCAGAGCTTTAGTTCCTGTCTGTGTCGCCTCCACCCACGCCTCCGCCAGTGCCTGTGAGCTCTGCGCTGGGCATCCACTCTCTGCCCGCGCGCTCAGATTTCGCTTGCATTCTCTGGCTTATTGGGGTCCTAAATCTTGCTGCTCTCAGGAACAGGCCCCGGAGCTGCCAATGACTCGATGGGTGCCCCAAACTTGCTCTATTTCTTTTTAACTGGCTTCAGAGCTATAGATTTTGTGTGTGGAGGTGGTGGGGGTGGGGTGGTTGCTCAGCCCGCGATTTAGTGAGAGCCCTTTATAGCCTGGAAATGTCTCGATTCCACGTACCTTCCACGCTGTGCCCTGTTGTGGGGTTCCTCTGTTTGTCTGGACTTGTTTTTATGTCCCCTTGAGGAGTTTTGTGTGTTTCGGTCAGGAGAGGTTAAGAGCTGCTTCTTACTCTGCCGCCATCTTAACCCGGAACCCCAAATTTTTGATAGTTGCCTTGGTGTGGTGCTTTTGAGTCTATATCCCCAATCATGTCTGCCTCAACCCATGTGTTCATACAGTTGATTTTCTTCTGTGTTTCCTCTCCTGTAGTTCTTCCTCTGAATGTGGGTAGTGTTCTTTACCAGAAGTACCTCAGAATTGTTATGGATCATTGCATTGCTGCTAGTACAGAAGTCCATTATATTCTATTTTACCAGAGTGTATTGCTCCCTGTGTACAATGTTCTTCTGGCTCTGCTCCTTTCACTCTGCATCAATTCCTGGAAGTCTTTCCAGTTCACATGGAATTCCTCCAGGTTATTATTCCTTTGAACACAATAGTATACCATCAACAGCATATACCACAATTTGTTAAACCACTCCCAATAGAAGGCCATACTCTCATTTTCCAAAGTTTTGCCACCACAGAAAGCTTGACTATGAATATTTTCGCACAAGTCTATTTATCTATGATCTCTTTGGGGTACAATCCCAGCAGTGGTATGGCTGGATCAAAGGGCAGGCAATCTTTTATAGCCTTTTAAGCATAGTTCCAAATTGCCATCCAGAATAGTTGGATCAGTTCACAACTCCACCAGCAATGCATTAATGTCCCAATTTTGCTACATGCCCTCCAACATTCATTATGCTCCTCTACTATCATTTTAGCCAATCTGCTAGGTGTGAGGTGAGACCTCAACATTGTTTTGATTTGCATTTCTCTAATTATTAGAGATTTAGAACACTTTCTCATGTGCTTACTGATAGTTTTGATTTCTTTATCTGAAAATTGCCTATTCATATCCCTTGCCCATTAATTAATTGGGGAATGGCTTGATTTTTTATACAATTGATTTATCTCCTTATATATTTGGTAATTAGACCTCTGTCAGAGTTTTTCATTATAAATATTTTTTCCCACTTTGTTGTTTCCCTTCTGATTTTGTTTGCATTGTTTTTGTTTGTACGAAAGTTTTTTTTTAAAATTTAGTATAATCAAAATCATTTAGTTTATGTTTTGTAATTTTCTCTAACTCTTCATTGGTTTTAAAATCTTTAGAGATGTGACAAGTATACTATTCTGTGTTCACTTAATTTGTTTATAGTTTACCTCATTATATTCAGGGCATTCACACATCCTGAATTTTTCTTGGTGTTGGGTATGAGAGGTTGGTGTAAACCTAATCTCTCCCATATTGTTTCCCAATTTTCCCAGGAGTTTATGTGAAATAGTGGATTTTTGTCCAAAAAGTTGGGCTCTTTGGGTTTATCATACAATGTCTTGCTGATGTTACTTACCCCAAGTCTATTCCACTGATCCTCATTTCTGTCACTTAGCCCATACCATATTGTTTTGATGACCACTTCTATATGGTATAGTTTAATATCTGATACTTCTAGGCCACCTTCCTTCACCTTTTTTTTCATTATTTCCCTTGATATTCTTGATCTTTTGTTCTTCCAAATGAACTTTGTTATAGTTTTCTCTAATTCAGTAATAATTATCAATTCTGCATTCCCAGACATTTTGATTCTCTCTCCTAGTCCTGTCCTTTCTTCTTTCACTGTTTTCTTCTATACCAGTGTTCTGTTTTTAATCATTTCCTATAATCTCCTCCCTTGTTGTACTTCCCTTTCTCCCCCCCCCACTTCTTATTCCCCTCTTTTTGTTCTTTAAAGCCACATGGTGCTCCCCCCTGCCCAAACCCTCTCCCTCCCTATTTTTGCTTCCCTCCCTAACAGTCCCTTTGGAGCCCTTATACTTCTCTATACTTCTCTATAGGGCGTGTATCAATTTTCTGCCCCTATGGATCTGATTGTTCTTCTCTAAGTTGATTTCAATACACTTAAGTATTGAATATTCCCTCTCTCTAACCTCTTTACCCTTACAGTGTATTGTTATTTTTCCTCTATTGATCCCACATGCTTTTTTAAGGAATATAAATGTATTCCTTTTTGTTTGCTTTCTTTTTTTTTCTTATTGTTATCTTCTCCCCCCCAGTTTTGTATATATTTATACATACATACATACATATATATATTTATATATCTCTTGACATTTCATCCTATACAGTTTGTCCCTGTTCCCTCTATGTAAACTTCTTCTAGTTACCCTGTTGGTAATAATAATTTTTAATATTTGCCAATACCTTCTTTTCTTCTTAGGATATAAATTGATTGAACTTGTTGTGTCCCTTAAAGAAAAGAATTTTTTTTCTCTTCCCCCCATTCTCTTAATTACCTTATGTTGATTCTCTTGAGTTCTGGGTTTGGGCAGCAACCTTTCTGTTTAAGTCCGGTTTTTCCTTGATGAATGTTTGGAAGTCCTCAATTTTATTGAATGAGCATACTTTCCCCTGAAATACTATAGTTAGTTTTGCTAGATAGTTGATTCTTGGGTGTAGACCCAGTTCTCTTGCTTTCCTGAATATTGTGTTCCATGCCTTCTGGTCCTTCAATGTAGATGCAGCCAATTCCTGTGTTATCCTAACTGTGGTTCCATGATATCTGAATGAATTCTTTTTGGCAGCTTGTAATATTTTTTTTTCCTTGTTCTGGTAGTTTTTGAATTTGGCTATAATATTCCTGGAAGTTGTCAGTTGTGGATTAAATGTAGGAGGTGATCTGTGGATCCTGTCAATTTCAACTTTTCCCTGTTCATGAATTTCTGGGCAATTTTCTCTTTCTGGTGTGATTTTCTTTGTAGATCATCTTTTGCCTTCTTTGCTTCATTTTCTACCTGGCAAATTCTGGCTTTTAAGACTTTTTCTTATTGTTTTAGCTCATGTATTTCCTTTTTTAAATTGTCTTCAGCTTCTCTTGATTGTTTTTTGAGTTCCTGAAGTTCTTGAATTAATTGAGTTTTAAATTATTGAGTTAATTGAATTTTGAGATCTTCCAAAGCCTGTGTCCAGTTCACTGGAACTCCTTCCTCTTGTTCTATTTCTGTTTCATTTGCTCCCTTTTCATTTCCTTGAAAGAAGCTGTCAATTGTCATTTCTTTTCTCTTTTTCTGTTGCTTACTCATGTTTTTTCCTTTCCTTGTTCTGCTAGTTTGAGCAGATGTATTTAATGATCTTTGATGAAAGATCTTTCCCCCCAGGGGCAAAGGTTTGTAGTTACTTTCTTTGCCCTTGGAAGACTTCTCAGTTTGTCCAATTGTTGGGATTAATCCTGTATTGATTTGATTAATCTGCCCTGAGGTTAAAACCTCAAAACCTCAAGGGGAGGGAAAAACAAACAAAAAACAAACAAAAAACCCAGAAAAGGTGGGGTGACAAGAAGGAGCGGTTTTCTCTGAACTGAGGTCTCTAGCAGTGGGGTCCCCCTGTGCTATCTGCTGTGTTTGATCTGGTTTTCTTTCCTCTTGAAGCCCTGAGTTCTCTATCTCGGTATGAGGAAGCCAAGCTTTCTGCACTCTGGGGTTTGGTTCTCTCTAAGCCACCATCTTCTTGGTGTTTTTGCTGTGTTTCTCTGGTTTTCTCCTCCAGTCACCTCTCCAGTGCCTGTGTTTGACTCCCTGAGTCCAATGCCAGCAAGGCCCTCTCTCCTGACCAGTGCACCCAATGGCCCTGAGATTTCCAGGCCACTGGAGACTCCACACAGCACTTGGGGGAGGTGTCCTGGGATCCTGGGATTCCCCTTCTATGCTGTCAGTCCCGAAAGTTCAAGTATTCAAGCCTTTTTCTTGGCATACCTCTTTATTTATGCTGCAATAGGGGTCCCCCTGCTCTGTCCCATTATTAGATTTGGTCCTCTTTCTTCTCGAAGCACATTGTTTTCTATCTCAGTGTGTAAGGGTATGGAGGTTTTAAGATTCGCTCCTTCTACGCTGCCATCTTCCCGGAACTCCCCAATATCATTTATTCCTGATATCTTTTACTCTTCTTTTTTTTCTTATTTGGGGCATGTTGCAACATGTTCACACTTACTATGTTCTACTTATTGTTCTCTATATAATGCCACTTATAGTTTAGTTGACATATTTCTTGTTATTGATTGTTAGAGGATTGAACAGGCTTATTCTGTTAAAAGAACATGCAAGGAATCTCTAATTATTTTTTATGGTTGGCTGGGGGAAATATTGCTATTAAAAAGCATTTCAAGATGATGTTACATTTCATTAAATAAAACGTCTTTTTAAAATATACTATACAGAAGATGGTAGATTAGATGCAGTTTTGTGGACTCTTATCCCAGAGACAATAAAGGGGATCAGACAACTATTCAGAAAAAGATTATAGGGTACCCCTGGCTTGCCATGGCACTTATGGACAAGTCTATTGCCTATAAGCCATTCTGTATCAAAGTTCCAATATGAAGAGAATTGCCTATGTTTGGTTACAATGGAGCACCAGGTAGATGTGGAGCCAAGATGGTGGCTTAGTAGCAGAATAAACTTAGAATCTCTCAGAAATTTCTTAGAAACTGATCATTACAAAGCATTTCAAAAGGACGGACATCAAAACGGGATGAGTAAAAGGGTTCTTTGACTGGATGCAGTATGAAAGATGGGGAAAGCAAAGAGATTCCCATACTTTAAGGGGGAAAAATTGCACAAGGGGCTATACCTCCCCCCACTCACCATAACAACTAGAACCAAGGCTAGGGAAATCTCCAAATTCCTGGGGGGCTAGCTGAAAGCACCAGAAACTCATCCTGAGGTCTGTGCCAGTCCTAGGCTGTGAGACTTGGGGAATAGCAGGGAGCTCACTTCCATGCAGCAGCAACAGAGGCAGCAGCAGCTAAAGAAGATATCCTTGGGGAAAAACACAGTGCATCATACTACAGTACTGGACTCACCCTTGAAAATACTAGACATAGGAGGTGGTTCTCTGTAGCAGCAGCAGCATCAACAGCAGCAGCTGAGGAAGATAATCTCAGGGCAAAACACTCTGTAGCATATGAAACAAAAAACTCCACAATTCTCCTTGCCCTCACTCAGGCTTCTGACAGGGAAGGGAACATAGTACCAAGGCATAGCTCCGTGAGACAGAATCACCAACATGTAGGAATGTCAATCTTCCAAAAGCAAAAGTAGTAAACAATAACAAAAATGCTTTTGACACTAGATAATTTCTGTGGAGAAAAAGAGCAAAATACAGAACCAATGGAAGAGAGTGAGAAACAAACATATGCAAACTCCCCCCCCCCAAAAAAAATGGAAATTGGTCACAAGCTCTGGAGGAACTTAAAAAGAAGTTCAAGAACCAAGTCATAAAAATAGAAGAAAAGTGGGAGAAAGAAATCAAAAGTAATACAAAAATAAAATAACAGCTTAAAAGACAAAATTGTCAAAATGGGAAAAGCATAGAAATCAAATGAAGTACTATGCAAATTGGAGACCAGAATTAACCTTATGGAAGGTGTGAAAAGCAGGATAGACCAAACTAAAAAGGAAAATCAAAATATCATACCTGTAAATCAACTTTTAAAGACTAGAATTGAGCAAGTAAAAGCTAATTATCTCATGAGACAGCAAGAAAGAATAAAATAAAATCAAAAGGATGAAAAGATAGAAGACATGAAATATCTTAGTAAAAAGACACCTGACCTGGAAAACGGATTCAGGAGAGATAATTTGAGAATCATTGGACTACGTAAAAGCCTGGAACAACAGGGCAGCAACCTTGTTTGCTAATAAGAGCACTAGCATTTATGGCTAGAGAAGGACAGGGACATGGTCATAGTTAATGAAGAACATCACTAGTGCTTGTGACTTTAGGGGAACAGAGGCCTTTCATAGGTAAAGATAGAGCACATATTCAGAAAGAAGAGAACACAGTTGTCTCTGGATCAACACAATTTGAAAGCATGAAAAACTTGTAGATACCTGAAACTAACTCTAAAAAGAGCAGCATGAAAAAGCTTAAAGCTTTGGATGGTGCCTCCCAAACCAAAATGAACTCAGCCAATTTTAACATAAAGTATAAATACAAGAAATAGGCTGGGAAATAAACAAATATAAAGAAAGTGACAATGTAATGCTACTGTGGTGATAGGAAAGATCAAGAAATAAACACCAAAGGAAAATAGTTATAATCAAAATCTCAAAGTAAATTACAAAAGTTACAAACCCAGTAAGAATTCCCACAAGACTCAATTAAGGAGATGGAATAGAAAAAATTTAAAAAATTATATGTGACCCAAGAAAATTATAAAAAGAGGATGAACAGCTTGGTAAAGTAATTTTTTTGAACATGAAAAAATATTTTTTTGAAAAATGCAATAACTCAAAGTGAGAAGGAATTACAAAATCTCACTGAAGAAAATAATTCCTTGATAATTAGAATTATGCAAGTGGAAGATAGTAACTCCATGAAGCATAAAAAACCCAAAATAATAAAATATTATTAGGGCAGTTAGAAAAAATATCCATAGACAGAGGTCATGTGTATGAGGCATTTTTATGTTAGATTTTCTCCATAAAAAATGAAGGGATGATAAAGAGGGATGACTGGGAAAAGGGGGAAGAGAAAAGTGGAATGAGGAAAACTTCATATAAAAAAGGAATACCTGGGCAAGTCACTTGACTCCATTGCCTAGTCCTTACACAGTATTGACTCCAGGACAGAAGGTAAGGGTTTAAAAAAAAAAAGGAATACAAGGAAAATCTTATAGAATAGAACGAAATTGGAAGGGGTGTTGAAGGCAATTCTTGAACATCACTCTCTTTGTAATTGGTTTAAAGAGGTTCATATATCCACTCATAGGTTGGGTATTGAAATCTATCTTACCCTGTAGGGAAATAGGAAAGGGAGAGGATAAGAAACATGAGGGGGGATAATAAAAGAGAGGGTGATTTCAAAGAGGGAGTAATCAGAAGCAAAATGGACTTTTGAGGAGGGAAAGAATAAAAAAGAGAAAGAGAAGAAAATATGTTGGAGAGAAATGCATAGTAATCATTACTGGGAATAAGAATGGGATAAATTCACCTATTAAATGGAAGAGGATTGTAAAATGGATTAGAAAGTAGAATTTAATACGTTATGTACAAGAGACATTTTAAATAGAAAGACACACACTTAGTCAAAATCAAGGGCTAGAGCAAAATATGTTATGCTTTAGTTGAAGTAAAAGAAATAGGGGGAGCAGTCAAGATTTCAGACAAAGCAAAAGCAAAAATGGACCTAATTAAAAGAAACAATTAGGGAAGGTATATCTTGCTAAAACCTACCATAAATGGAGAAGTAATATTTTCAAAAAATTACAAGTACTTTCTCTGATAAAGACTTCCTTTGTCACATAAACAGGGAGAAGAGTCAAATTTATTTTTTTAAAGTTATACATCAATTGATAAATAGGCTCAGGATATAAAGGGGCAATTTTCAACATAAGAAGTCAAAGATATCTTAGTCGTATGAAAAAAACTGACTTAAGAAGGGCAAGTTAAGACAACTCTGAGGATTGACTTTATATCAATCAGAAATGAAAAATGGAGGAAATGAGGGGAAATTAGTATCCTAATAAACTGATGGTGTCATTAACTGCTCCAAAACTTTTGAAGAACAATTTTGAAATATACTCAAAGAGCTATAAAAATGTAAATACTCTTTTATCACTACTATGTGTATAGCCCAAAAAGATTTAAAAAGGGGGGAAATGCTGTAAGTATAAAAATATTTATTGTAGCTCTTTTTGTTATATCAAAGACTTAGAAATTGAAGGATTGTCCATCAGTTGAAGAATGGCTGAACAAGTTGTAGTACATGATAGTTATGTAATACTATTTGCTATAAAAAATGAAAAGCAGAAAGATTTAAGAAAGATATGGAAAAAACTTACATGAACTAATGCAAAGTTAAGTAAGCAGAACCAAAAAGACATTGCACACAGTATTTATTTCTATCTGTAATTCATTTGATTTTTCCTTAAAAAAATATGGATGTTATAACACTTGAAGCATATAGATTCAATATTGATAATACTTCATTATCCTTATTAACCCCTACCAAGGTAATATAGTTCCTCTTTTCATCCCTTCTAATTATGACCAATTTAGCCCCAACACTGTCAGATAACATGACTGCTATTCCTGCTTCTTAAGATCCACTGGGGAATAGTGTGTTCTACTCTAGCCCCTCATATTCACTCTCTGTGATTTTCATTTTCAGGACGTTTCTTATCAAAAACACTTTCAGGTCTTGATTTTTTATCTTATTATCTCTTAATTTTCTTCTCATATGTAAATTCAAACAATTACATTCAATGTCATAATTATTCACTGTGTGTTTCCATATACTCAATTTCTCCTCATGTCACTGATGGGGGTAAGAATTTCTTGGAATATCAAAGTATGAGATATGTGCAACTTGAGCCCTGGGATACTTTCTAGCTTTAGGATTTTATAGTACTTAGATGGTATAAATAATTCATTACTTAAAGTTCATGTGATTTTCCTAGTCACTCTTCTTCACAAGCTGACATAGATGTCAACTCCTCTTATATATTCTCTGGAATGCATAATCTTCAATAAGTGTAGCAGAAAAATTCATTACTTTATGACCATCCTAGTAATGAGGACCTCTGAACCTAAGTTTATTTTCTTACTATGTACTCAAGTATTATACATCTTTGGGCCTATATTTGAACCCCTAATAACTTGCTATGACCATTCAGTCCCTATTTTCTGCTGACATAGGCTTGAAATTACCAGGGTCACCTCCATTCCATTTGGAGACCTCACAAAGGGTATTGAAAACAGAGAAGAGGGGGCAGGTAAGTGGTTCATTTAATTGAGAGCCAGGTGTAGGGATGGGAAGTTCTGAATCCAAATGTGGCCTCAGATACTTCTTACCTATATGATGTAGTATAGAGAGTAGGGGTCATATAGTTTTTTCAAGCTTTGGTTGAGTTCCAAAAATCAGTTAGGGTTTTGGAATCTTGAGAAAAGGACAGTTGATTAGGGTCTCCAGTGGAGGAAGGTTGTTTGATCAGCCAAGCTGCCTCATTACCTAACTGTAGTATTGAAATTTAGCCTAGCTTTGATATATTTACTTAAGAAATTATTATTTTGGATAAACCCTTTATATCTTCCTTCCTTAATATTATTTCCTACCTTCCCTTCCTTACTTTATATGTCTGTGGAGTTAATAAGGAGAGTAATTAGAGAGGAGTTAAAATCTGTGAAGGTTTAATTGTTATTTGACAATGTTAGATATAGAGAAACTAGTCAGTCATCATTTATTTTGTAAGTTGAGTTAAAGGCTGGTCCTTACTCAGACTCCATCTTTGTCTCCCTTCCCCCACCTGAGGTTCCTGAGACAACTCTTTTCTGACAAATCATCCTTTAAAGATAATAAACCCTTTTGTGTTTCAACAGACTTATTAGTATAATTGGTCAGTTAGTTATATAAGAGAGGGAAGAAGAGGGAAAGAACCAATATACTCTGGGCTTGAAGGGAAGCCAGGGTATCCATCTTGGAGGAAGGTGTAACTTCAAAACAAGTCCCTTCCTGTGAAATTAACTAAGCCTGTTGTTAATTTCAGTTTAGTCTATTTCCCTCTGCCTGTGTTTGAGTCTAAGTCCCAGTCTGTAAAGCCTGCTGTTTGTCTGTTTGGTTTAATTTCTCCTCTCCCTGAAGATCTCTGTTTCCCTTCTGTGTTATACTCCTGACTTCAGCCATATTATATCCTGAATCTCCTTAATCCCAGCCTACCTGTAACCTAGATTACCCACTTAGCAAGTCTCTGACAATCTCCTTTCAAATTCCCTTATCCCACACACCTTTCCTCAAATTATCCCCATAACAATGATCATAAGCAAATCACTTAACACCCATTGTCTAATCCTTACCATTCTTTGCCCTTGAAACAAAAACATAATTTTCATTTTAAGATGGAAGGTAAGGGTTTAAAAAAAACAACAAGGTATAGGAGAGAAACTGCTCAATTAAGTAATATATAAGATTAGATATTATATCTTCTTATAATATATATGGGTACATATATATCATCTGAGTACACTTAATTTTAATTCCCAAATCAATGGAATATTCAGCTATAGAAACTACAAATGTATGTTTTCATTAGATAACATGCATTAAGCAGACACATCATATTTTACTCTGTCCCATCTAATTACATTGGTTCAAAATTCATAAATTTGAGGACATTTTCACTATATTCAATCTTTAAAATTATTTTAAACACATCACAGAAGTATCATGACTAGTTTATACAACTGTTTTGATTTCAAAGTAACAAAATTACCATGTTGCAAAATTGTGTAGCAAAGTAAAGGATAAAAGATGCTAATTACATGATTCTGATGTAATTGGCTCATTTTCTAGACCTAGTATGTGCTCCTGAAAAAGGTTAAACACATGGAGGTGTGGCTAAAAGTAGTGTAATGCCTTCAACAGATAACAGATCAAAAGCACAGGAAAAAAAGCAAAGAAATTTGACAATTTTTCATTGTTATTCGGCAAAGTGTAGCCCTGAAATGGTGATATTGACCTGAATTTCTGTCTGTTATCTTAAAGGTGATGTCTACATTCTGAAATCACATACATGACCCCTCTGTCTTATTATTTTCTTGAGCTTTTTTTAAAGTATCTCACCACATTTCAAATCAACAATGTTTATTAGGTCCTAGTTTCTCCTATACCATTCAACCAACTTTAACACAATTAATTTGACAATAAACATAACACTTTAATTCTTTAAGTCTATGATTTTAGCATTGCATTTTCTCCTCCCTGTCTCTATATGCCACCCTCGTTATCTACTAAATGATATTTATGTTGAAAAGCTTTTCCAAAATAAACTATCATGCCATTTGGAGGTTGGGCATACTTTCTTTCCTCATTTCGTGTATGAAGACATTATCCAATGCCATCAAAAATTCACACTCTAGAACTTATACTCTATAAATATAGCTATTAAAAAACCAAAATCCCTCCCATGAAATGAAACATAATAAAAGGAACAGTTAGGTGGCTAAGTGCATAGAGAGCAAGGCCCAGGGAGAGGAAGTAGTTAGTTCAAATCTGACATCAGACACTTCCTAGCTATGTGATCCTGGATAAGTCACTTAACCAAAGATACCTAGCCCCTATCATTCTTCTTTCTTAGATTTTAAGATAGAAGGTTAGTATTTTACAATATATAGAATAAAGAACATAAAAAGGAAATTCAAAATGTGAAAAATAATGCAATATACCCTTAAAAAAGAAAATGGGAAATAGAAACATGAAAAAAATCAAGGAAAAAATGAGGAAAATTTCAGATAGAGAATAAAGAAAAGCAAGCTTATATTGTTCTTGAATTTAAAACATATTTCTCAAAGTTAAAAAAGAATGAGAAGGGATTAAATATAATTGTTTATATTATTCATTTAATCTTTCTCTTACTTTGATTCGTTAATAACTAATTTGATCACAGATTATGGAAATAATGCATTTCTGGCTATATATTTTTGTCATTCAAAAATTCAAAGAAATTTAACAGTAAAATCAGTAAGAAATTTACAAATGCATTAACCAATCTGTACAGGTACAATAACATTATCACATTCCTTTTTAAAGTTTGACTGAAAATGATTTGAAAGAGGTGGGAGGGGTTTATAATCAAGCCTTCTGTCCTTTTGATCTATGAAGGACTGTTGTCATCATTCCAAAAGGAGGTATTCAAAACAAATGATGCAGTGGTCACATTAAGAATAGAACTTTATGTAGCTTGACTTTCTTGCATATGTTATTTTTCTTTTAAAGGCAAATATACACATTTTCTTCAATCATTCCTGACAAGAAATAGTTTTTAATCTTCTGGTTTAATTTACAACGTCTGTCCTCTTGCTAGAAGTATTGGGTTAACCTGAAAACAACAACAAAAAAAACACTGAATCAAACTAACCCTTTAAAACATACAAAACTGTATGTCCCTTGAAAATTGCTTCCTCATTCCTTTCCTTCTTTTTCTTTTCTCATAAGTGTATAACCAGTAAACAAAGAGAATTATGTTTTGTATAATTTCCCTAGCTATGTTTGCATTATAAAAAACAAAACAAAACTTTGAAACAAAAAAAATTGAAACCCTCATTAGCTGGGAATATAACCATCAAATATTCAGTGTACTTGAAAGGACGAAAACTTTTGAATGAGGAAAACTTTTGGAAGATTGACATAACTGATCCGGAAGCCAAATAAAACTTAGAGACTGAATATTAACACAGTAAATTATTTTCAAACATTTGTTTGGTAGACATACTAGAAAAAGTATGATGTGTGGAGTCAAAGGAGTCAAAGTCATTTAGTTATCTGATTTGCCAGTTGGTAAATGACCTACCAAATTACTTACAGTTCTGTTATTTAATATCATCATCTGTAAAATAATGAGGTGGAAGGAGTTAAGTTGGAGAGAATAACCATTTATACAGTGCCTATTTTGTGCCAAGCAGGTTATTTTACAGATGTGATCTTATTTGATGAGATATTTTTTATCTTTTTTATCATATAATTTCAAGGTATCTACTGATTAAGTTCTAAGTGTGTAATCTCATGATCTTGAAATATAGCTAGGCTAATTTGGAATGTCTAATCTTCACAATAGACTATTGAAATTATTTTCCTGAGTAAGATGGGAACATTAAGACAAGAATTCACTTCTTTCACACAATTTCTACCATTCTTCAGAAGTAGGTATTTTTTTTTCACTATGTATGAGCTCATTCTTAGTGTTTTATTTTAGATAAACCCTATAAGAACATATATAAAAGACAAATAAAACTTGACAAAATAAGATGATTCAAAATCAAAGTTTCTCCTGGAAAACAAAAAGATAGGCATAAGAAGGTTTTGATTTATTTTTCCTAGGACCTAGAGTGCAGAACTAAGATTATAGTATGAAGTATTATAACTCCATACGCTGTAAAAAAATCAACCATTTTTGTTGTTATTCAGTCATTTTTTAGTTGTTTTTGATTCTTCCTGACCCCATTTGGGTTTTTCTCCATCATCAGAGTGATTTAAATTGTAAATCCATGATGACTTCATTAGAGACAATTCATGTTCAGAAATGAATTAATTGATCTGATGTAGAATTCTATGACACCATGATAACCAGCTCTATTCTCCTTTTCATAGGTTTCTGCAAAATAAGAAAAAAAAGCATATTAGTTTAACCCCACTAGTCATTAAAGGAACAAATAATAAATGTAATTTTAGAATTTTCAAATAATAAAGTATAATTTACTGTAACTTTAAAAAAAGGAAAATGTTATGTCAAGAGAACAGAAATTCAGAAAATGAGTTGTCATTTTTTTGTCATCTGTAACACATTCATAACATGGCCATGGATGGCTATTAAGTTGGAAAGGTATGTTTTAAGAAAATAATGAGAGAAATTTATTATTTCTACTTTCAAAATTAAATATTTTCCTAAAAAATGAGTAGTTATTTTGTAGGTAGATTATGTTATTCCAAAAGAGAGAGAAATAAATGCCAAGGGAAAGAAAAAAAACAAACAAAAGAAAACAAAACTTTAGTTAAAAAATGCTCCCAATTACCATTTTTGCACAGTATATTTTTCGTGACATTCATTTTTTGTTCAGTTATTTTCAGGAGGTATGTTAAGAAGGAAAAAAAAACCTATTCATTCTGATGATAGTCCAGTTTCTCCTGTTCAATATATTATTTTCCTGAATCCACACTCTGATATCTTCCTTTTCAAAGAAAGAGACAAACAGACATTGACATCTGAATAACAGGAATAATGAAAGCAATTGTTTCCCATATAAATGCAGGCTTTCAGAGCTCCTACAGATTTTCATACGTGAGATAAAGAAGTTGTAGGAGTCAATGGAAGACATATTACAAGAATGTCCTGAAGGAAGAGAATAAAATTCTTAGCTCAATTTGATACTATCAGGACACCCCCTGATTTTTGCTGAACTATATGTAGTGAATGTCTCAGCACATTTTCAAATAAAAATAGAATGAGTTTCACGCTGATGAAGTAGAAAGTTTCCAGAGGTTTGGCTCTCTGATCTTGGCATCAGTTAAGTTTCCAGAAACCATAGTGTTCAGTCCCAGAAGGGATGATTCAAGTGTAAATTATTCTGAGGATAAAATCATTGAGTTCCATGTGGCAGGCTGCCCAAAACAAATATGTTCTAATATCAAACAAAATATGAGTTCTTCTAAGGGAAATACTATGCATGGTTTCATTTGTATGTTTCAACAGTTTATTGTCTAAGTTTTTAATGGTTGTGAATATATATACATATATATATATATATTTGCACATCTCATGAATTACCACAGATGCATTCATTTATGACTTCTTTGGAAACTGTTAACTCTTTAAAGACAGTGACAATGTTTTCTTTACCATTAAATCATCTATGACTGTGTTCTGCACCCAGTAGCCTGACTTACCAAAGAATGTAAGTTAAAAACTAGCAAACAAACAAGAACAACAAAGACCCTCTAGCATTGTGGCTAGCTAGAAACTTTGTAGGCTGAGGTCAATGGGGCAGACGACATTCACCATCAGTGTTCTATACCTGCCTTCACAGTTTATTCTGGATTCATTGTTCTAAGGTTTCCTGTTTCCTCCATAGGAAAACTAGACTCCTCCCTAGATCACAAATCCCATGATCCCACTTGCCTTAAAAACAATTTTAATGTTGGCTAATCCAGGGTGTCCAACCCAGCAAGAAAGAAGAATTAAAAAAGGTATACAATTTATAAATATGAATCAGACATGGAACAAGGAATTTTATTCCTACACAGAAGAGGCATATTTAGAGAAAAATAATTACAGAATTATTAGAACTAATTGGAAGGACAATATTCAAGGCTTGCTGGGGCAATTACAACAGGGTTGCTCATTAGCTTTTTTATATTTTATGGCATTGAGAAGAGCCAGGTGGCCTCTTTCTCTTCCTCCTTTCTCTCTCTCTGCCTCTGTCTGTCTCTGTCTTTTTCTCCCTGTCTCTGAGTCTCTGTCTCTGCTTTCTCTCTCTCTGTTTCTCTCGATATCTCTCTCTCTCTGTCTCTCTGTCTCCACACACATCCCTCAACCACCACCACCCTGTCTCTCATTGTCCCTCTCCCTGCCACAGGCTATAGTTCTAGAACCCAATACATTGCTGACTGATTCTTTCTTTCTTTCTTTCTCTTTCTTTCTTTCTTTCTTTCTTTCTTTCTTTCTTTCTTTCTTTCTTTCTTTCTTTCTTTCTTTCTTTCTTTCTTTCTTTCTTTTTCTTTCATCAAAACCTACCTTCTATCTTAGAATTAATGCTGTACATTGGTTCCAAACCAGAAGAGCTCTAAGCTGTAGGCCAGGGAAGTTAAAAGACTTGTTTGGAGTCTTATAGCTAGGAAATGTCTGAGGCCAAATTTGAACCCAGGACCTCCTTTCTAGAAGACCTTTTTTCCCAAAGATAAATATCTATCTGTCTACTTACTGTAACATCCATGATCTTAAAGTGGGATGAAACTGCCTTACAGAATTCCACAGTACCCCACAGAACTCAGTAGAGAGGGCAGTTGGGGCAGTTAAGAATGGGGGTATAAAAAAGCCAGGACACCCAGCTTTCAAATCACTCTTTGGAGATCAAGGGTGGCTGGGAGAAAAGGTAGGATTGTTTCTCTTTTTGTTAGCTCATCTCTGACCTCAGGGAGCAGAGTGTTACTTTTCTGTTTACCTTAGACTAAATCAGGCTGTGTGACTGGGAAAATATCTCATAGGCAGTATCTCAGTTAATTCTTGACTCATATAGATCTACAATCAAGATTACCTTCATCATCTTAAACTTGGTAACATTAGACCAGGGGTTGGCAACGTATGGCTCTTTCTGCAGGAGCCATAAAGTCAATTTTTTTTTCAGGCACTGTTACAGGAGCTTGCACTGTGTGCACTGTACAGCTCTCACGAAATTACATTTTAAAAAATGTGGCATTTATGGCTCTCACGGCCAAAACGGATGCAGACCCCTGCATTAGACTAAGAGAAAGTTAGTTTGTGAGGGAGTTAGAAGTTAAATTATTAAAAGATGGGGAATGCTATATCTAACAAGTTTCCTGAAAATATTAGGTAGTTTTGCTTAAGCTCAAACCTAAAACTTCCCTCCTTCCCTGTTTTCCTGAAATTAATAAATCCCTTCCCTTGTTAAGTTTATGAGCCAGTGTGAAGTTATATTTTAGACCTTACCAACCAATTCCATACATTACCTAGGACAAATCTTCATCCAGGCTAACACTGAACACAGCTGTTATCAAGAGAACAAGACTGCTGGTTTTGAAGACATCCTGGATCTTGATCTACTTTAGGCTTTGGGGAATAATCTTCTAACTGTGGAAGTTGCTAAGTGTGATTATTTCCTATCTGTCAACTAGTTTAGCCCTGGAATAACAGAGTCTAAATAGCCTCCATTCCTGATCTAAAAGGGTAATCTGTTAAAACTGTTATTCTTCCTGCTATAATTGCCTCAGGAGGGGAAGGAGAGAGAATTCTATTTACTCAAAGTCCTCCCCCCTTGCTGGGGATAGCCAGCTTCATCCTTGGCCCTCACTCCATTACCAATCATTGCAAATCATTGCCAATATGACTATATATATGTTTGCCTCATCACAGACACAAACTTGTTTAGGGGACCATGAGCTCATGACTTCTGTCTTGGCTCAAAAGGAAAAGAACAATCCTAAATTGACCCTTTGAGACTCAGTATTTTTAAAGCTTGATACCAGAAGAAGAAGAGGATTAAGGGCTAGGAGCCATCCATAACTTTGTCACTGAGTTCTGCCTCAGAAGCCAATTTGTTCTTATATGTGGCAGAAAACAGGAAATCTATTGAGTGGGGACTAGGAGAGCAGCATTTTTCCTTTATACATTCATTGGAGGGTGCTTAATATATCATTACCTACTAGTATCTCTGTGATTCCATATGGTCAGTGACTGTCTTCAGAAAAATATATAAAGTTATTTCCTGTTTCCTCCTATAGAACCGAATTCAGAATGCCTTTCTTGTGGGAGAAATTGATAGTTGGATTTAAAGGATAGGAAGATGGTGTGAAAGGGAATTTTTTCCCTTTGTCTATTTTAAGTTAATCAATCAAGAACTAATAATACCCCTACTTAACATGTAGTAAGACCCCTTTACCAGAAAGAGTTCACACCACTACAAGCACTGCCCAATTTACCTGACAATGCCAGGCAAATTGGGAGGCTGTGATTGGTTCCTATGAAGTAGAAGAAACCAAAGAGACCGGAAGTGACATGGAGAAAGCTGCTTATAAAAAATCTAGTAGAGGACATTCTGATTCATTCTGCTGCCTTGGTGGCTCTTGCTGAGGGAAGACTTCTGCGTTGATGTCTCTGCATTGGACTTCTGCATTGGAGATTGACTCTGCAATGGTAAGACTCTTGATGAAGAGACTATGGTGATTCCTGGTTGGAGATTAGTACATGAGGGAACCTTTGTTGGAGTTGAGCTGGATTTTTTTGGATCTTCAATTATAGGGTATTTAGCTAGGCAGTATTTTCTACCTCTTTCCTACTCCTCTTTGCTATCTCTAACCTGCTGTAATAAAAAACTACTAATATACTCATATTGTAATTTCTAATTTCTATAAATGGAGACCACAACAATTCTTTTTTTTAATATTATTATTTTTGTCAAACCAAATTTTTAACTATTAAATTTAGCAACCAATTTTAATTATTATAGTGGGGAGAGAAGGACTATAGAGTTGCTTGCTTTCTAATATATATTTTTTAAACTCTTATCTTTCATCTTAGAATCAATACTATGTATTGGTTCCAAGGCAGAGGAGTAATAAGGGCTAGACAATGATAGTTAAGTGATTTTTTTTCTGGGGTCAAACAGCTAGACAGTGTCTGAGACCAGATTAGAACCCACAACCTCTCATTTATAGGCCTGGCTTTCAATGCACTGAGCCACCTATCTATCTCTTTTCCCAGTATTTTTTCAGCAAATCCTGCTATTCATGTAGAGCATATCATTGTTATCAAACACACTGGAGGTCAGAAGTTCCTTATCTGTTGAATCTTTGTGAAGAAGAATTTCATTTTTAAGTGTTGAATGCTCTTTGGATCTGTGGCACAAGATATTGCTTTATGTCACTCATGAAAATCAAACTGATTATTTTTTAATACTTGTACAATTATGTGTACATTCCCACACTCATGTAGGTAAGATACAGAAGGAAGTTCTGCATAATGATAAATGTTTCTTCACTCATTCCTCCTGTCACAATTAGAAATACTTTAAGAGGAATATGTCACCAAAGTTACATGTTTGTCCCAAAGTCAAAGGGAATAGAGACTTGCAAGATTTCACTTCAGACACCTTTTTTTATCATTAGCACTTTTTCTCCTTCCACTGAAAATGGCAACAAGTTTTATTTTAGGTTTGGGGTTTCAGAACAATATTCAAAATAGAAAATGTCTTTGCTTAAAAGAACTTGTAATATTATTGTGTATCCAAATCATTTAGGAAATAAAAAGCTAAACCTAGGGAAATATAATCATGTTAGTTATCTAGTTCATAAATACTTAACACTCAAAGTGAACCATATTAGATAATGTTGAAGTATCACATTTGGTTTATGAGACATGAAAGCTGGAAAATGAATTGTTTATCTATGCATTCTATTACAGATGTTATATCTATTATATTTAAGCATTTGCTTTCATCTTTAATAGTTTTGCTTCCTAATGTTTCTTTATTCTTACTCCAACTTGCCATATGCTTAATTGCTTTTCATTTTATAGTCTGTATATTTTCATTGTAACATTTAAGAGAATTAGAAAGATGGCTCCTAGAATCCAGGGTATCTGTCATTATAGCTTCACAATTGTTTAGGATGAGGATATTAGCATATAATATTATCTAAGATCTGATTATATATGAATGTAAAATTCTATTTACTCATTTAGTATCCACATGTGTTTTGACAAATCAAACCCAACGGGATATTTTTATTCCAACTCAAAATACAAAGTTTAACTGAGTCAAGAAATTTTGATGGTCATATAAAGTGCTAGAAACTTTAGAAAAATAGTTTATTCACATTCAAATTGCCTTGGTTTATTCATTCTGAGTTGGCTTTATGTGTTATATACACACATATGTATATAAACACATATATTCTATTTCAAAAGTCAGTTGTTCCTCATAGTATTTTCAATTTTTTCTCTATAGTTTGTCTATGTGTGTGAATCAGTGACCAATTTTCATGGCCTTTGCACAAATCATATCTCTTCCTAGTTCTTTCCCTTCCTGATTCTCTATCCTAGATTCTGAGTCAATACACAATTGTCTTCTGTCAAAATTAGCTGAAACATAAAACAGATTTTTTTAGCATTCATACTGCTTTGTGTTTTAATAGTGTTTTCCAGATTTTGTTGCCCAATATTTGACAGTTTCATTGTTACAACTTATAAAAAAATGTGATTCTATTTGTCCAAGATATTACTTTTCCCACATAGTATCCCTGTGGATGAGTAAGAGCAAATGCAATTTTTTTTACATTATTTTGAAAGCCATTTTTTAATTTTTTTCCATGGGACACATGAGTCAGCCTTCTAATCTCCTTATTATTTATACACTAAAATCATCACTGCTCTATCCCTGGAATGGCAAAGGATGGTCACACAGAGCTCTTCATCCCTATTCCAACAAGCTAAGACAAAATTAATTTTTTATCACTGAAAGTTGAATATGGAAGTGACTAAATAAAAGAAAATCATCTTAGCTTATTTTAATATTAAAACTTCATATATTTCAGTCAATAAATTTTCAGGGAGAAGCTATATGGTACTATAGAATGAAGATAATATAAAAGGTGCACAAATATAAGATTATTATATGACCTTTTCTCTAAAGGAACTCTTGCTCTAATGGAGAAAGAAAATGAACACAAATGAAACAAAAAAATCAACTTCTAATCTATTTACTGTGAACTATAAAGACAACAGTAGAATTTCAGATAATAGAAAGATTAATGCTTGCCTATGTATTTGGAAAACACCACCTAAAGAATGGAAACATCAGTAGGGTCTTGAAACATGAACCATCTGTCATTTAGATAGGGGAAGGTAATTCCAACTTTAAAGAAAAAAATGAACTGAAAAGGAGCATACATGTCTAAGTATGGCATATGTTAAAGATAGGGAAATTGTGGGCTTGGCTAAAAGTGAGCATAAATGTTGGGAAATAGTAGAAAGTAAATGGATATTTTTCTGGAAACATGATGGAAGAGATGGCCTTTCCTTTATATTATTTATTCACAACAAATCAATGAGAAAATTTAAATGATGATAAAACATCTTGGTAATTCACTTCTTTGTTTTCACTCTTTAAGATCACCAACATGATTTGTCCTACTATTAGTTATCTATTTGTGTTTCCAGTTAAGATTACACAATTCCAGACAGGGGAGAAGATATCATTTATTTAGAGGCTTGGTGAACAAGTTCCATAAACTTCACACATGTTCCCCAGAAAAAGAAAGTGCATTTTTAGACTAATTATACATATTTGCAAACCTTCATACTATACTTTTTCTTGTTTCATGTTTTGTGCTGAGGAAGAATTAAAGATAAGTTAGAGTTTTCTTTTGGGCATGGTGGTCATGACTGATAGGCAGATGTGCTGATGATGGATGAATAGGGCTATCATGGCCTGCAGATGTTCTTAGGTCAGACATGGTTGTGGTTTACTGAGAAGGCATCAATATCTCAGAAAACTTCTACTGGATTAAAGCTGAAATAATTGCCCTTCATCCAAAGTTAAAGAACACAAATTCTACATGACCCTTATCACTTCAAAACCCCAAGATGCATTTGCCAGAGGACTATAAGAGGGTTGTTTTCCTGTGAGACAAAGTGAGGTCAAGCTACCTTGGAATGAGTTAGGGTGTTTGATGGCATCCCCTGTCCTAACAAAGGGGAACTGCATGGTCAAATCAGCTTATCTCAAAATTGTCCTTATGAATCCAATTTACAAATTTACCAATCTGAGGAGCCTAGCCCATGAAAGTGGCGGGAAGCATACTGCTGGTGTTTTAGAAAAGAGGAAAGAGAAGCCAAGATCCATTATAAATTGAGACAGAAGCTACAAAACTATGCTGGCAAGCAGAGAAGAATGTGAATTGTGAAATTCACAAATACACAGGCTGCCGGTGTGAGTCCAATGAAGTCTATGTTCTCCTGGCCCCAAACAAAAAACAAACAAAAAACTCACAAAAAACCCCACAAAAATGATATTAATTTTTTGCCCTCTGGAAATTTACACTCTATTGGAGGATATGAAATAGGCATGTATAATAATTATAACAACATAGAAATGTTTTAGATGAATGTTAAGTATAATGTTTAGTGAGACAATAATAATAAGGTAATAATCTGAGAAGGGATATATTTAATAACCCCAGTAGCATCCCCAATAACTAAATAAAGAAACTTTGGAGAAACTCATCCATTATGTCACCTTGTCAAAGTAAGACTATCAGTAATAACAGATGGTCACTTTACCTCCAACAGAAAGGTTAAATATGAATCAGTCACTTTTTCTCCTGGATTTTCTCCTCTACTGTCCCCTAATCAGCACCAGATTTCTCATTCTTTCTCAAATTTCTGGTCCTGTTTGACCCAGATAAGAAGTTTTTAAGTTTTCATATGAAAACTTAAAAACCCACTAGACTTTAGCAAGACCCGACTCTTTTTCCATCATCTTCCCTGAATGCACATCATTAGGGTAAATATATCTATTCAATAAATCAAACTTGCAATGCTTTGTTGTGTGCTCTGTTTATTTGTATTACATTAGTAATACCTTGAATATTACTTAATCTGTATTGAGACAGGCACATGGGTAATAACATATTTTAAAATATTAATCAATAAAAAATTTCTTCCAAATTAATTGCACAATATGTAACCAATTCTTATTTGCACCGCGACAAGGTGCAGTAATGGGATCTGCAATTTTATTTGGTGTAGGAACTCAGAAGAGGAATCATATTTTCAGACTGTATATAATTGAGTAATTTCCAAATTAAGAAATAGTTTCAGTTCTTCTGATAACATATAGTGTAATTTTAGACAAGAAACTTCAATTATCTATTTCAGTATTTCCCTATTTAAAATAAATAACAAAATTATATATATATGTATATATGTTTACATACATATATTAAGTATATATATTTACATTATTAACATTTTTTTAGTATTTGCATTAGACTTTTCTTTTTCTTTTTTGCTCATATTCTTAACATCTGGGAGAAGGTGATGAATTAAAATGGATTTGACCTAATTCCATGTAAAGGAAAAAAAATTGACTTGTTTTGTCAGCTAATTTTTGCTGATTTTCTTTTCTTTGACCAGGGAACTATGATTTTGGCTATGATATTTCTAGAAGTGTTCGCTTTTAGATTTCTTTTGGAGATGATATGAAGATTCTATCTTCATTTAGACCATTGGTTCTATTAGATAGAGATAAGTTTATTTCATGGCTTCTTGAAATATTCTCTCTCTCTCTCTCTCTCTCTCTCTCTCTCTCTCTCTCTCTCTCTCTCTCTCTCTCTCTCTCTCTTTCTCTCTCTCTCTCTTTCTCTCTCTGGTAATCCAGGCCAGTGACCAGTTGCTCATTAGAGATATCATAAATTTGCTTTTATTTTCTTTCTTGTTTTCTTCAATAATTTGATGTTGTTATATATTTCTTTCTGCTTCATAAAATCCTTAACTTTTTTGATCTTTTAATTATTGAAAATTCTGATCCTTAGGTAAAATCTTATACCTTTTGTTGTGAACTATTAATTCTCATTCCTAGGCTTTCCTTCAAAGTTCTTATTTTTTCTTTCTTTTCCAATTCTTCCTTCTAGATCTCCCATTTCATTTAAAAACTTATTTTAACACGTTGTTTACTCCTTCTAGCCTTATTCCCAAATTGGGACTTTGAGTTAGGGCCAGGTTCTTTACATTTCTAGAGGGAATGTCTGGCCCTTACTTGGTTTCAATTTGTATTCTTAAGTCCCTGGTGATTCTCATTTAGGTTTAGGTCCCCTCTATACATGTCTTTAGGCCACTGTCTGTTTTCTTTAACTGACCAGGGTTTGAAAAGAAAATAACTCTTTCCCCCCCTGTATTTCCCAATCCCAAATTGTTTTACTGCTCTTTATTGGAATCACTAAGCTATCCCCTTTCTTTATACTCAATAATTTTTGCTGATTAATAATTATCTTATTAAGATGGTCAAAGTGTTACTGGAGTATTCATTTTTCCAGTTCAACAAATAGTTAAAAACTAAAATTCTCTGATATCACTAACAATAGACTAAAATAGTTTGTGTTTTTTTAAATGTAGTTACTATGAAAACATTTTTTTCACTCTTGTTGTTTAAGTACCACTTAAGGACTTTTAAATAGAATATTTAATCAAAGTTTTAGTACAATTTATGATGACTTTTTTTTCCATCTCACGTTTTTCAAGAGCCTCACATGAAGCTCTAAATATACATCAATATTCAGTTCTAGAAGTGTGAATTGCCACCCCTGATTAACAAATTTAACTAATCCATTATGTAATATAGCATGGAAGGGATACAAGAAGGGGAGCACTGAGTAAATGAATCAAATATGACATTTTTTGCATTTTTTTCTTTTTTATGCTCAGTCATTTCAGTCATGTCAGATTCTTCATGTTATCATTTGAGGTTTTTTCCTAGCAAAGATACTTAGTTTGTTATTCCTTTCTTCATTGCATGCCTTAGTTATATAAACCCTTTGAAAAGAAATCAGATCCAATTTGACAATATTCATCCACTCCAAGTCTTCAAAGAATGATTAGAAAATCATTTCACATAGGCAGCAATATCTGTCACTCTTCATAAAAAGTTAAAAAACAAAGTATTACATCAATGGTTTCCTCGGAGGACACTGAAAATGCTCCAGGAATTTTGACAAGATCTAGGCCCTAGAAATTAATGGGTAAACTGAGGTTTCTCCTCTGAAATATTAAAAATTTCAGAAGTTCTCACAAAGTGAAGATGGCCCAACTTTGAGATTTACTTTACTTTGGTTCTTTAGGGTTCAGATTTAGTTTAGATCTTCTAAGAAATTTCGAATTAAAATTCCTGAGTGGAGAATGTCTGGGATTTCTCTATTTTCTAGAGAATTTGTGATTCCTAGGTAACGTCAAGATTAGCAAGGTTACATGGGATTTCTAAAGAAGTTATAAAACCACAAGCACAAAGGACATTGCTGTAACCACCAGATGATTCTTAAGTCCATAGGCAGGTTATTACATTTTGCTTTCTGGACTTGTAATAAAAAATGACTATTTATGTTATTAGGGACAGCTAGATGATATGTTGGGCCTGAAATCATCTAGACTCATTTTCCTGGGTTCAAATCTGGCCTCAGACACTTACTAGCCATGTGAGCCTCGCAAGTTACTTTAACCTGTTTGCCTCAGTTCCTCATCTGTAAAAAAAGCTGGAGAAAGAATTGACAAACCACCCAAGTATCTTTGTCAAGAAAACCCCAAATGTGGTCATGACTGAAACAACTGAGCAAGAGTCTCTAATTCTCTAAAAATTAAAACCTTACAATTTTAGAATTTCAAAACAACTTAGAAATCTTGTATATTCCTTCATTTTATTCATGAAGAAATAGAATCTCAGAGAAGAGAAAGACTTTACCACATTTGACAAGATTTGTAATAGTATTCAGATCAAGAATTAAAGCCCACTAAGGTTTATTCAGTAGTGAACAGATTTTTAAATTTGGATTCAAGATGACCTCAGTTAAAAACTTTCCACATAGACTTACTAGTTGTGTGACTGAGTGAGTCAGTTAAGCTCTGTCAACTGGTTTCCTCATATATAAAATGTAGATAATTATAGCATCTACTTCCTATGGCTTTGATGAGTCCCTGTGAGTCTTGTTAAAGAGCTTCAGTTTTTGGCAAAGAGTAGGCACTTAATAAATGCTTGTTTCCTTTCTCCCTTTCCTCTTCTTTCTATGGATTTTAATTAGCAGACTTTATAGGAACAGTTAAAGTTAAAAGGAAAGTGTTGTAGAGAGGATCTTTGCACATAAATTCAATCAGATATTTCCTGACATTCTTCTGATAGATCTATACGTTATGACTGTAAGTTTATATTGCAAGGTTAGCTTTGGTCACACAAATAAAAAGAAGAAAAGTATAGTTGAATAGAGCTTTCTTTGTGTCTTTCTTTCTTTTGCATTTAAGTTTAAATCAGGCTTCCAAAATAACTCCATAAATTGTTTTCAGTGATTACAGTGATTCAATATAAATGAAATCACAGCTGGCATTGATGTAAGACTACTCTGAAGAATCGCTTGGATTAAAGGCACTGTTATCTTTTGGTCAAGGACTGTTTTAAGAAAGGAGAGAGCTGCAGAGTAAAGGAAACAAACATAGTGAATGAATAAAAGTGATAAACCATTAGTACAATATGAATAAATGTTTTTAAATTTTAGAATAATAATAGCCAATTTATTAAAATTTCACAATATGTATTATGCATTTCTTTTATATTTAGGTAGAAGTCTATAGTACCAGGGTAAGATACTTGGTTCTGGTACAAGTACGACCCTATGATTTAACTAATCATGACTTAAAAACTCTATCAGATGAACCAAAATACTAAATTGAAGAAAAAATATGTTAATGACAATGATATTAACTCTTAAATATCAAATATATGCATATATATAATTACTACTCTTACTATATTTTATACAACTACTACTATTTTAGACATATATGTGTATATATAATATGTTCTAAATTCAAAACTACCATAAATTAAAATTAGAAGTTGTAGTTATAACATTTATGTGGGAATTTAAACAAACTAAGCTTCTAAAAAATAAAGGGTTTCTTTTAACAACCTTATTTTGTCTATTCATTGTTGTTGAAGAGGAAGAGGAAGAAGAAGAGAAAGAAAAGGGAAAAAAAAGAGGAGATGGAAGTTCCTGGTTTTTTTTCTCATTTGGGGAATTTCTATTTTTCTCCTAATGGCACTTCCCTGGTTTCCTTTATCTAGGACAGGTAGGAGGTGCTGTGGATAGAACTTGAGCTTGTAGTTCAAATTTGTCCTCAGATACTAGTGCTTTGACCCTGGACAAAATAATTAACCCTCTTTGCCTTAGTTTCTCATCATTAACTATGATGGGGATGCTGGTTCAGATATGGTTTGTATTACAGAGATTTTTAATTCTTTTCTAACTCAGTTTCTGTCAATTTGTGAATTAGAAAATTAAGGAGATAAAAATAAGGGAATTTAAGGTGATAAATAGAAAAAGTGACAGTGGGATAGTTCTCTTGTTATCCTTATCTGATACAATTAACGGTTGTCTTGGCTTGAAGATAAGAAACAGAGAACCTTGATTTTCAGATTTATATGAGCTAAGATATCATGAATATCATCTATTCTCACAAGATCCTATCAATCAAGCAAACTCTCAGCATGTATTCAGTGCCAGCTAGATAAGATGCTGATATTACAAACATAATAATGGAATAATCCCATTCTAGAGGTTATATTCCTGGGACTGGGGTGGAGGGTAAGGGAAACAACAGAATATATCCACATGAAACATCACCTTCTCCCTTTCTCCACCTGCCACTCTGTTCAGTAAGATCGATTTGTATTTTCATTTGAGTGAGTGAATGTATACATATACATATGTATATGTGTGTATAGATTTATTAATATAACATATAATTGCATATATGTATGTATACAAATATAAATATATTTACATATGTAGTCAATTATTAATCTACAAAAATGTAATGTTGAAGAAATTCTAAAGAACACTCTGGAAATAACAAAAATGTATCAGTTTCATAACACTGTAAAAATTGATCAATGAATTTGAATTCTATTTAATTTCAATGATTTCCCCAGTCAGTCTTTCATCTTCTCCAGAGCCTACAAAACTATAACATGACAATGTTATTTCAGGGGCTCTTTGAAATTCAATCCTCTTTGTATACACATTTTAACTAATTTGTATTTTCATAATACCAGTTATGATAAACAAGTACAGCTGGTGGCTAGATGGTAGGGTGATAAGAATATCTCCAAACACAATCAAGCTAACATTAGTCAAAATAAAAGTGCACTTTAAAAATACAAATGTGCACAAGTATCTGAATAAAGTTATACTTAAATTGATGTAAAATTTGTTAATCTTTTTTCTTAAAGATATGCTATTCTTTTTAAAAAATTTCTTAGCATCACTGAAATAAATTTCATCAGATGACAAAAAAAATTCTACAATTGTATTCATTGCACAACTCTGAAGAAAAATTAACTCATCACTTCGTTGAACTGGACAGAAAGAAGCAAACATAAAATCTTCCCTAAAGTGATAGTGTTATATTTTGTTTAACTTTCATCTCATCTGGTATCAGTGATTATTGACAAAGGAATTATCTTAATTTTCTCTGTTATATCCTATTTCTTTCTTACCTGTAGATGGCTCAGGGACTTGATCTAGCTGACGTTTAGGATATAAAATAGAAGCAAACATTCTTCCCATATTTTTCCCTTAATATTTAAAATATTTCTATCAAAAGAAATAAATTAGAACTGCTTCTATGTCATACTTAATAATTCCAAAACATTTCCCCTTTCCCTATGTAGTAGTAATATTTTAAAATGTTAAGGAGTGAAAAATATGGCAAGAATCTTTGGACAATATAATTCTATAGTCCTTATTAACAGAGAAAGGGGAAAAATGTTCTGGCATTATCAATTATGATATAACACATAGCATTCAGTTTGAAGGCACTTATCTGAAACATTCCTTTGGGCCAGAATGAAACTAAAATAAGATGCCTTCTTATTCAAAGAGATAAATGGTACAGATCCTAATACTAAACTCCCTTTTGCTAAAGGAGGATTTGGATTTCTATATACTTTCATTTTTTTGGAAAATATTACAAGACAGTAGAAAATTCAACAGAATCTTCTTACAAAAGTTTAGGGATGGTTTCTTTGGGAAAGTAATAAAATATAGTGGTATGAGCTGGAAGTAAATATTTAAAATAACACTTCAAAATTGTTCCTCAAATATACTTCTGAAAATTGTTAAGTATATACTTTAAGGAAAACTAAGTGGATTGCATTAAGATTTGTAAGGAATCATGGAATAACTGATGAAATTGACAAGCTTGGAGCTCTTAAAGGCAGGGATAGTCTTGCTTTCTTGTTTGTACTCTCAATGCTCAGTACAGAGCTTATTTATTGGAAGTGTTATTTATTTTTTTTAACATTCATTAGTTCATTACCATTCCTTCATTAGTACTTTTATCAAGTAAACAACATTTGAACTTGATTCAATGATGTCTTTGACTCATCCTTTTTTTCTTACCATTTTATCTTTATTTTTTCTCTGCAATTTAAATTCACATTATAGAAAGGGACTTGCAGTCATATGACAAGAAAGATTTCAGCCAAATCCATATTCCCTGAGAAATATCCCAGCAAATGAAAAAAAAGAAACACACCAAATGAAGTATAGATTCAGTAAAACTAAAGAGAAATGCCATTAAACTTCTCTTTCTAGTCTTGGACAATACAAAAAGATAGTTGTGAGGCAAAAAGATGACTTAATGGATAGAGTGAAAGGCCTGAAGTTGAGAGACCTGCGTTCAAATCTGGTCTCAGATATTTACTAACTGTGTGAGCCAGAACAAGTCACTTAACCCCAATTTCCTAGTCCTTATTGTTCCTCTGCCTTGAAACTAACACTTATGTCCATTCTAAGACAGAAGGTTAATGTCTTAAATATGTACAGATGATCTGGTTTAGATGCATAAATGCTTTCAAAATAGGAAAGCAATAAAAATAATTAATTGTAAAAATTTAAGATTATATGATTATTTCAATAATTGGAGAAAGCTATTTATAATGTATTGCAAAATTATAAGTTACAAAAATGAGTGTATATATTTAAATACACAAGTATTTATATATGTAGTTACATTAATATATATACTTAAACAAATCAATAAATACCATATATAATGATGAGATACTATAAGACTTTACAATTTAAAAAAAATAAAAGAGTAAATGAAAAATTACCCTTCTACATGCTATTTTTTTATGCTTCTGGAAATGTTAGCAATAGAAATAAGGTAAAAATACTAGGAAAAAGAAAGGAATTAAAGACATAATGATAGACAAAAAGAGACAGAAGTATTCTAGAGTAAGACTCAAGCTGGGATCTTTTTGTTTCAGTTTAAATTCTGGAATAAAATAAGTTACACAGGTTATTCAATCTACCACGTTCACAAAAGACATGCATATATATATTTTTTTTTATTTTTGAACCCTTAACTTCTGTGTATTGACTTATAGGTGGAAGATTGGCAAGGGTAGGCAATGGGGGCCAAGTGACCCACACGGGGTCACACAGCTGGGAAGTGTCTGAGGCCGGATTAGAACCCAGGACCTCCCATCTCTGGGCCTGGCTCTCAATCCACTGAGCTACCCAGCTGCCCCCATGCATATATTTTTTTAACATTTATTAATATTCATTTTTAACATGGTTACATGATTCATGCTCCTACTTTTCCCTTTACCCCCCGCACTCGCCGCAACCATGGCCAATGCACATTTCCACTGGTTTTGTCAAGTGTCCTTGATCAAGACCTATTTCCAAATTGTTGGTAGTTGCATTGGTGTGGTAGTTTCGAGTCTACATCCCCAATCATGTCCACCCCGACCCATGCGTTCAAGCATTTGTTTTTCTTATATGTTTCCTCTCCTGCAGGCCTTCCTCTGAATGTGGGTAGCATTCTTTACCATAATACCCTCAGAGCTGTCCTGGGTCATTGCATTGCTGCTGGTACAGAAGTCCATTACATTGGATTTTACCATAGTATATCATTCTCTGTGTACAATGTTCTTCTGGCTCTGCTCCTTTCACTCTGCATCTGTTCCCGGAGGTCTTTCCAGTTCACCTGGAACTCCTCCAGTTTATTATTCCTTTCAGCACAATAGTATTCCATCACCAGCATATACCACAATTTGTTCAGCCATTCCCCAATTGAAGGGCATACTCTTCTTTTCCAGTTTTTTGCCACAACAAAAAGTGCAGCTATAAATATTTTCATACAAGTCTGTTTATCTATGATCTCTTTGCGGTACAAACCCAACAATGGTATGGCTTGATCAAAGGGCAGGCATTTTTTTATAGCCCTTTGAGCATGATTCCAAATTGCCAGCCAGAATGGTTGGATCAGTTCACAACTCCACAAGCAATGCATTAATGTCCCAATATTGCCACATTCCCTCCAGCATTCATTACTCTCCCCTTCTTTCATTTTAGCCAATCTGCTAGGTGTGAGGTGGTACCTCAGAATTGTTTTGATTTGCATTTCTCTAATTATTAGAGATTTAGAACACTTTCTCATGTGCTTATTGATACTTTTGATTTCTTTATCTGAAAATTGCCTATTCATGTCTCTTGCCCATTTATCAATTGGGGAACGGCTTGATTTTTTTACACAATTGATTTAACTCCTTGTATATTTGATGAATTAGATCCCTGTCAGTTTTTTGTTATAAAGATTTTTTCCCAATTTCTTGTTTCCCTTCTGATTTTGACTACATTGTTTTTGTTTGTACAAAAGCTTTTTAGTTTAATATAATCAAAACCATTTAATTTACATTTTGTAATTTTCTGTAACTCTTGCTTGGTTTTAAAGTCTTTCCTTTCCCAGAGATCTGACAAGTATACTAATCTGTGTTCACATAACTTGTTTATAGTTACCCTCTTTATATTCAGGTCGTTCACCCATTCTGAATTTATTTTGGTGTAGGGTGTGAGATGTTGATCTAAACTTAATTTCTCCCATATTGTTTTCCAAATTTCCCAGCAGTTTTTGTCAAATAGTGGATTCATGTCCCAAAAGTTGGGCTCTTTGGGTTTATCATACACTGACTTGCTGATGTCATTTACCCCAAGTCTATTCCACTGATCTTCTCTGTCTCTTAGCCAGTACCATATTGTTTTGATGACTGCTGCTTTATAGTATAGTTTAATATCTGGTACTGCTAGGCCCCCTTCCTTCACATTTTTTTCCATTATTTCCCTTGATATTCTTGATCTTTTGTATTTCCAAATGAAATTTGTTATAGTTTTTCCTAATTCAGTAAAGAAGTTTTTTGGTAGTTTGATAGGTATGGCGCTAAATAGGTAAATTAATTTGAGTAGAATGGTCATTTTTATTATGTTAGCTCGTCCTACTCATGAGCAGTCAATGGCTTTCCAATTGTTTAGATCCAGTTTTATTTGTTTGGAAAGTGTTTTGTAGTTGTTTTCATATAATTGCTGGGTTTGTTTTGGTAGATAGATTCCTAAGTATTTTATATAGTCTAGGGTGATTTTAAATGGTGTTTCTCTTTCTACTTCTTGCTGCTCTAATGGGTTGGCAATAAATATATAGAAATGCTGATGATTTATGTGCATTGATTTTGCATCCTGCAACTTTGCTAAAGTTATAGATTATTTCTACAAGCTTCCTGGTTGATTCTCTAGGAATTCTTAAGTATACTATCATATCATCTGCAAAGAGTGATAGCTTAGTCTCTTCATTGCCTATTATGATACCTTCAATTTCTTTTTCTTCTCTAATTGCAACTGCTAGAGTTTCTAGTACTATGTTGAATAATAGAGGTGATAATGGGTATCCTTGTTTCACTCCTGATCTTATGGGGAAAGTTTCTAATTTATTTCCATTGCATATGACGCTTGTTGATGGTTTTAGATATAAACTGTTTATTATTTTTAGGAAAGGTCCTTCTATTCCTATACTTTCTAGTGTTTTCAATAGGAGTGGGTATTGTATTTTGTCAAAGGCTTTTTTAGCCTATTGAGATAATGACATGAGTTTTGTTTATTAGCTTGTTAATATAGTCAATTATGAGGATGGTTTACTGATATTGAAACACGCTTGCATTCCTGGTATGAATCCCACCTGATCATGGTGGATGATCTTCTTAATTACTTGCTGGAGTCTCTTTGCTAGTATTCTATTTAAGATTTTTGCATCTATGTTCATTAGGGAGATTGGTCTATAGTTTTCTTTCTCTGATTTTTGGTCTACCTGGCTTTGGAATCAGTACCATATTTGTGTCATAAAAGGAATTTGGTAGGACTCCTTCTTTGCTTATCATATCAAATAATTTGTATAGTATTGGGATTAGTTGCTCTTTGAATGTCTGGTAGAATTCACTTGTGAATCCATCAGGCCCTGGCGATTTTTTCTTAGGGAGTTCTTTGATGGCTTGTTCAATTTCTTTTTCTGATATGGGATTATTTAGGTATTCTATTGCTTCTGCTGTTAATCTAGGCAGTTTATATTTTTGTAAATATTCATCCATATCTCCTAAATTGTTATATTTATTGCCATATAATTGGGTGAAACAGTTTTTAATGATTGCCTTAATTTCCTCTTTATTAGAGGTGAGGTGTCCCTTTTCATCTTTGATACTGTCAATTTGGTTTTCTTCTTTCCATTTTCATATTAGATTGACCAGTACTTTGTCTATTTTATCTGTTTTTTTCAAAATACCAGCTTCTGGTCTTATTTATTAATTCAATAGTCCTTTACTTTCAATTTTATTAATTTCTCCCTTGATTTTTAGTATTTCCAATTTAGTTTTCATCTGGGGATTTTTAATTTGCTCGCTTTCTAATTTTTCGAGTTGCATGCCCAATTCATTAATCTCTGCCCTCCTTAATTTGTTAATATATGCACTTAAGGATATAAATTTCCCCCTGAGTACTGCCTTAGCTACATCCCACAGAGTTTGGTAGGATGTCTCATCATTGTCATTCTCTTCAATGAAATTGTTGATTGTTTCTATGATTTCTTCTTTGACTAATTGGTTTTTGAGAATCATATTATTTAATTTCCAATTAGTTTTTGGTTTGCCTGTCCAGGTGCCCTTACTAATTATTATTTTTATTGCATTATGATCTGAGAAGGTTATATTTATTATTTCTGCTCTTTTGCATTTGTTTGCAATGATTCTATGCCCTGTAACATGGTCAATCTTTGTGAATGTACCATGTGCAGCAGAAAAGAAGGTGTATTCCTTTTGTCCCTATTTATTTTTCTCCACATATCCATTAAATCTAATTTTTCTAGGACTTCATTCACCTCTCTTACCTCTTTCTTATTTATTTTTTGGTTTGATTTATCTAGATCTGAAAGAGGAATATTTAGATCTCCCACTAGTATGGTTTTACTATCTATTTCCTTCTTGAGCTCTGCCAGTTTCTCCTTTATGAATTTGGATGCTATGCCACTTGGTGCATACATACTGAGCAGTGTCATTTCCTCATTGTTTATACTGCCTTTAATCAGGATGTAATGACCTTCCCTGTCTTTTTTAATCATATCTATTTTTACTTTGGCTTTGTCAGAAATCATAATAGCCACTTCTGCCTTCTTTTTCTCATTTGACGCCCAAAAGATTTTGCTCAAGCCCTGAACCTTAAAATTGTGTATGTCCACCCACCTCCTGTGTATTTCTTGTAGACAACATATGGTAGGATTTTTGTTTCTAATCCACTCTGCTATTTGCTTCCGTTTTATGAGCGAGTTCATCCCATTCACATTCAGAGTTATAATTATCAGTTGTGCATTCTCTGACATTTTCGTATCCTGCCCTATTCCTACCCCTTCTTTTTAATCTATTTCCTTTTAAATCAATGGTTTGCTTTGAGCCTGTATCCCTTATGCCCTCCCTTGATTAACTTCCCTTTCTATCCCCTCCCTTATTATTTCCCTTTTTTTATTTTTAAGGGCCTAATGAATTCCTTCCCCCTTCTTCTTCTCCCCTCCCTTTTTTGACCTCCCCACTCCCCTGCTCCCCTTGGATTATCCCTTCTGACTTTCTCAGTAGGGTTAGATAAGAGTTTTATGTCCCAATGGATAGTATAGCTACTCTTCCCTCTCCGGGTTGATTACACTGAGAGTAAGGTTTGATTATTACCTCTTAATGCTCTCTTCCTCTCCTTCTTATAATAGTATTTGTCCCCTGTCCTTCCCATGCCCTCTTTGTGTGTAATATCATATCCTATTTTTCTCATTCACTCAAGTTTTTCTTGGTGTCCCCTACTATTCACTCCCATCTTTCCCACCCCCCCATGTCATCTTAGACCATTTAGTATTCCACCCTCTCTGTATGAATTATTCTTCTGATTGTTATAATAGTGAATAGAGTTCACTACAGAGATTTATACATAGCATTTTTCCACATAGGAATACAGATAATTAGATCTTATTGAGGCCCTTAAGGTGTCAAATTTAAAAAAAAATATGAGTTTTCTTTCTTTCCCCTCAGTTTTTTATTTACCTTTTCATGTTTCTCTCAATTTTTGTGGGTGGATATCAAACTTTCCATTTAGCCCTGGTCTTTTCTGTGCAAATACTTGAAAATATTCAATTTTGTTGAATGCCCATACTTTCCCCTGGAAGTATCTAGTAAATTTTGATGGGTAGTTGATCTGTGGTTACAGGCCCAACTCTCTTGCTTTTCTGAATATCATATTCCAAGCCTTGCGGTCTTTTACCGTGGAGGCTGCCAGATCCTGTGTGATCCTGATTGGTGCTCCTTGATATTTGAATTGTCTATTTCTGGCTTCTTGTAAGATTTTTTTCTTTTATTTGAAAGCTCTTCAATCTGGTTATTATATTCCTGGGCATTTTCTTATCTGGATTGAGTTTAGAGGGTGATCTATGGATCCTTTCAATGTCTATATTGCCCTCTTGTTGTAGGACTTCAGGACAATTTTGCTGAATAATTTCTTTTAATATGGAGTCCAGGTTTCTATTAATTTCTGGTTTTTCTGGAAGACCAATGAGTCTCAAATTGTCTCTTCTAGACTGGTTTTCTTGGTCTGTCACTTTCTCATGTTTCCTTCTATTTTTTCAGTATTTTGGCTTTGTTTTATTTGTTCTTGTTGTCTTGAGAGATCATTGGCTTCTAAATGTTCAATTCTAGCCTTTAAGGACTGGTTTTCTGCTATAATCTTTTGGTTTTCGGTTATAATCTTTTGGTTTTCCTTTTCAATCTGGTCATTTCTGGTCTTCAATTGACTTTCCTCACTGTCCAATTTTGAAATTCTGCCTTTTAAACTGTTATTTTCTTACCTAATTTCCTTTTGAGCTATTTCCCATTTCAGTAGCCAAATCTTTTCCCAATTTTCCAAATTTCTTGCTATCTCATTTTTGAACTCTTCAAGAGCTTGTGACCAGTTTTCCTTATTTTGGAAGGGTCCGGATGCTTCTTTGTTCTCCTCCTCTGTTTGCTTGGTTGCCTGGAGTGTTAAAGATTTATTTTTTTGTTGTTAATCTTTCTCTTCTGAACTTCCTTATTCTGGGTAGCCATCGTTAGCCCAGCAGCTTCTCAGGTTTATCCTCATGCTCAGAGTCTGTCTGCAGTCTTTTTGGTCCTGAGGTCTGAGGTCTGTTTTTTCTCAAGGTCAAGCCCCCTGGTGGACCCCCTTGCTTGATCCTCTGCCGGAATTTCCAAGTCTCAGGGCGCTGCTTTCACAGTCGTATACCCATCTCCACTGGTTCCCCACTCAGGGTTTCAGAGCCTTAGCTCGGGTCTGTGTCCGCCTCCACCCGAGGTTGCGCTCTGTGTCCGCGCTCAAAGTCCGTGTGCGTTCTTTAGCTTTTTGGGGTCCTAAATCTTGCTGCTCTCAGGAACAGGCCCTGGAGCTGCCAATGACTCAATGGGTGCCCCAAACTTGCTCTATTTCTTTTTAGCTGGCTTTGGCGTTATAGGTGGTGTGTGTGGAGGGGGTTGGGGGAGTGGTTGCTCAGCCCGTGATTTAGTGAGAGCTGTTTCACCCCTTTATAGCATGGAAATGTCCTGATTCCACGTACCTTCCACTCTGCACCCTGTTGTGGGGTCCCTCCGTTCGTCTGGACTTGTTTTTATGTCTCCTTGAGGAGTCCTGTATGTTTCGGTCAGGAGAGGTTAAGAGCTGTTTTTTACTCTGCTGCCATCTTAACCCGGAAGCCCATGCATACATTTTTGCTGGGCTTATTCTACATTTTGACAGCTTTATCATCACTGGTGGGCATTATTGACCTATCAAGAGAGAATATGGCATCATAAAGGACCAAAAATCCTATTTACCTACAGAAATGGTACCATCAACTGAGTTGTGTGAAGAAAAGGAATATCTCCTCCACTTTAGCCATGTAGCCTTTAGAATTGGGCTCGAGGTTTTTGTCTATTTCATTTGTCTCTTTCAGTTTTAGTCCAAAATGGTGAAGTCCTTAGATTAGAACTAAAGCCATGGATTCTAGACTGGGTTTAGCAGCCAGCTTATCAGAGGAGCTCTCAGAAGTCAGGATGCCTAGGACTCAAGATGAAGAGGGACTTTGGACTTGGAACTTGGAGGATTATCATATAGGAACTGAACTAAAGTAAAAATTTGTTTTTCTCCTCCCCAGAGGCTGAGGTGTTAAAAAGATGATTATGCTCTCCACATATTGGGGGGAGACAATGGTTAGATATTTGTTTCATTATAACTTTGTTATAAATATTCCTTCATGGAAACTAATCTGATATTGAAGTAGTTAAATAGACAAGGGTACAGTGGACCCCCAAAATTAGAGGAACATCATGGTAGGGGCTTGACATATAGATAAGAAATAGCCAAGCTCTAGCTTAATGGAGATCACTGGAAGAGAAGTAATATGCAATTTATCTGGTCTTCAGGCAGTAGCAGGCATGCTAGTCACTGTTAAATAAACAAACAAAAAAGTTTGTCTTTTTGTGTTTTTTTTGGCACACTCTTTTGACACAATGTGAAAAAAAAAACAAGACCTAATAATTAAATTTAGCAAATTCTTATGCACTTCCTGCTTTGGTATCTGGTCAAATTAAATCTACCTTTAAAGCATCTTTTTTACATTTTTATTGCTGTGGTTGTTTTGAGCTAAATTATGCGTTCTATAATTGTGCCTGTACAGATCAATCACTAAAGACCAGAAAAAATATTAAGATTAAATTTCTTGATGTGTATAGTCAGGTGCTGGAAAGGTTAATGCCAGGTTATGTCTAACTTAATATTTTCATTGGAGATATAAATCTTTGAAAAATTCAAAACAATGAAGATATTTTTCAGGAATTTAATTTGAAAGGATTGTAATAACTTAGGGGGTAGGTGTGCCAGCAGAAAATTCACTAAAAAGGATGATTTATTCAGGTATGAACTATTCCTTATGGAGAATGATAAAATTATCCTCACTCGTGAGATCAGAAAAGAAAATGGTGATACTGAAATATTTTGAGTGACCACAAAAAGGATAAAAAAGAAAAGCAACTGATGAGATGATATGGCAGCAGAAAGAACATTACTATTTGGGCTATATAAAAAGGCTACTGTGTCATATCACAAGGAATTGAAGAATTAATTCCTCTTTTTACAAGCTAGTAGTGTGTTTTTCCTGTTGACACAGCTTCCTATATGTATAAAATCTATATAATCAAGAGAACGTAATCAGATTGTTTAAGGAATAGAAATATTACATTTTTTCCTTTCTGACTGTCAACAGCAGCAAGAAGAATGAAATATCTTCCCTGTAAATAAGTTCTCTTCACTTCCTTTCTATGACACCCTTTATCCTAAAAGCTATTATAAGACAACTCATAGATAAAGAGCTATGTTCTGAGTGCTTTCTGTTGAGATATTAGAAACAATTTTGTCATCAAAGAAAACCATTTGCCATTTGTTGGTAACTGATAAGCTCTTGTATAATATTGATAACTGATAAGCTTTTGTGTAATGAAACCAGGTCACTGCTAGTAGAGTCAAGTGGAAAACAAGCAATGATAAAATTTTTGCATAGAATAATACTCTGACTTCTGCTATCAACCCAGCCATGAAAACAGAGGAAACCTAAGAAAATATCATCAAGCGAGGTGTCTTTGTGTCATCCAACCAGTTCAAAATCCACTAAGTGATATTCATATCTAGTCCTTATCTTTACGTTGACCACAAGGTAAACATAAAAGACTATAAAATTAATTGCTGAGATATAGGTAAATGATATTTAAAGCATTCTATTTAAAGAGAAAACATTGTTCTTTTGATTATTCTTGATTCAGCTATTATTGAACATGCCATCCTTTTCTACATAAGTTTTAGAATGTTTTAGAATTGTCCTAGGAGACAAAGTCAAGTTCACTAGCCTATAGGTTGCCGACTCAATATGTAGATTTTTGGGGAACATTTATCTTTCTCCAGTCCCACTCTTCTATTCTCTAGAAGTTTACTAAGATCCCCATCAGTGCCTCGACATAACTCCCTGTTATTACATTGCACTAGAATACAATTTGTCTGAGCCAGATGGATTGAACTCATCCATTAAAGTTTGATACTCTCCTACTACCTTTTTCCTTATGTCATGAAATAGTATGAAGATCAAAAAAGAGTAACTCACGATACTTGGTTGAGTCTGAATCTGTTCTTTACCACTTACAACCTATGTGACTATGGGCAAAACACTTGATCCCTTTTCTCTGCTGAAAAAAAAAGTTTATTTGCATTAAATATTTTGGTAGAAGGGGGAAAGGATAGTTCTGGTGAGTATAATTTTAACTGGATAGATATTATAGTTATAGAAGAATTATTGGAAAAATACAAGTGTCAATTGATATCTGCTTTACAACTTAGAGGCCTACCTAGGACACTAAAGTTAAATGACTTGCTCAGCATTTTTCAGAATCTTTCTAGTATGCCAAGCCTTTTTTTCTCTGCAGAAATATAAACACTATCCATATTGGTTATGTATTTGTGCTTAATATGTTAATACTCTTATTTAATAGAGGACATCTTTGATGATTCAATAAATCAGTAAATATTTAGCCCAGACATAACTAGTGTTTATCTTTGCACTAGGTCATGTCCAAAGCACAAAGAATATAATCTTTAATCCTGGGCTCCAAGAACTTAAAGATTCATTATCTGAAATATTAAATGTATTGAATGCCTTACAAAGCTTGCAGTTTTAAAGATTGGGGCAAACTATGTCAGAGAAATAAGAGACAATTTTCCATACTTATGCATGGCTATTTTTATAATAAATACATAATTATAATGCTCTTCCTCTGCAGTGTACATGTGAATACCTATAGTATGTGCTATCTTGATGTTCATTGTTTCTGATGTAGGGTTATTAGCATTGCAGAAAATCAGAGAAAACTTGCCAAATATAATTTCTCAGGCTTTTAGTATGCTTTATTTTGTAAATATATTTCCTCATTAAGTTTCTAAGGCATGGGGAGATGAGACAGCCAAGGGAAAATAGAAGATAAAACAGCAGATTAGCTGAATTTTACACAGGTATAACAGCATCATCAAAGAGTCATGTACCATGTCAGACATCACTTCTATTTACAAACACTTTATTTGAAATCATAAAATGATCCTCCATTTATTCATGATTTCCCCCAGTCAAGCGCAATTGAGCCCCCTTAGACAAAAATGGTATACAAACAAGATTGGTGCTGATGTTCCCTAGAATGATTTGATCATATCCTCCCAGATTTTGACATATTTTATGTAGAAGTACAGCAGCATTTTTCAAAAGGATAAAACTAAAAAATCATATAAAGTACAGCAGATCTATTTGCATGCATTGCATACATATGCAGATCTTATTGTTGTAACATTTTCAAAATAACAAATCATCATGATATTGTTCTGTCATTGTCTTCTTTCCTTGTAAGCAAGGATTATATGCAAATACAAATTACATCCAACAAAATTACCTGTACCCTTCAAGCATCGCGTTAGGTTTCGTTTTGCAGTCCATTCCATTTGAATCTGTTGTGAGTTGTTGCCTTTAAAGTCACAATATCCATCACCAAGTTGTGCATATCATTCATTACCTGGATGCAAATGAGGTTTTTTATATAATTTGTGTGCTGCTGAGTTCTTCATTTTTACCTCCTTTATTGTGATTAAAATGGAAAAAGAGGAAAACACAAGTGAATGGTTTGTCTCCAGAGACTGAAAATAAAATTGTCCTTCCTAGGAAATCTAAATAATAATAAAAAAAAACTACTTATTTTATGTACCATGACAGAATCAATCCTTGTATATTCACTATTGTACACTTGATCATCCAGATGACTCAAAAAATAGCAACCAATAAATGGCCTTGGTTAATTTCTCCATGCTAGATTTATTTGGTTCATGATATATTTGGGCAAAATGAAATAGGAAATTAAAGTATTCATGATGGATTTAGGTTGCTCTTGTAAACAGGTGGGGGGATGGGAATGATGATTTGGTATAAAACAGGCAGATTAATTTTAATGTAAATGAAAGGTAATGCCAGAAAGAGGTAAAAAATATCATCTAGATTAATATTAATAAAAGCAGCCTCAGGACTATTTGTTAATAATGTGCCATAGTTTGCCTTAGAAAAATGAATATGATAGTCCAGGGTCTGAAGATACTGAATGAAGGGGGAAAAAAGCAGGAATCTTACTATAGTGGAAGAATGAGCTATAAGCTAATTGATATGGGAAGATCCTTAGTGTACAGATTGTAACTCTTCACAGTTTCTCTTACTGGGCAACTACTGTTTGGTTCTTCCCATTAGTCCCATCAAAGGTATCCTTCCTATATTATAAAGTCATTTTCTACATTTTTTTAATATTACCTGGATGAAAACTGTCAATCTCCTTTTTATGGTAGCATTTACCTTGGATGATAAAAAAAAATCTAACAAAAGGGGCAGCTAGGTATTTCAGTGGATAGAGAGAGAGGTCCTAAATTCAATTCTTGCCTCAGACACTTCCTAGCTGTATGATCCTGGTAAATCTCTTAACCACAATTTCCCAGTCCTTACTGCTTTTCTGCCTTTGAACTTGTATTCAGAATCAATTCTAAGACAGAAGGTAAGGGTTTAAGAAAAAATATATATATTAAAAAACAAACAAATAAATAAATGTATATATACACACACACACATATATATATATATATATTTCTACACACTATGCACTTTCTTTCCACTGACCATTCATCTCTCCACTACCCTTGTGGCTTGTGGCCACTTGGAACCTTTGAGTCTTTAAAGGTTTGGATTTCCAACTGCATAACATCAGTGAAATAAAATTGAGGGTATTTTTTTCTTCTTGAGAAGTTTCAAGGAGAATCTTTCAATTAAAGACAACCCTGCATAATTCCTCAGATGCAATCCAGCCAGCTGTCACTTTGTAACTCAAATTGACCATATGATGTATCTGTCTAATATATGTGTCGATAGATTAGGCCAATAGCTACGTCATATTCTGGATATTTTTGACACATTTAGTTTTCTTCTGTGGATTCTGTCCTACACTGGAGCACTTTTTATGCTAAAGGAATGCTATTTGGAGCACTATGTTCCAGGGCTTGCTGAGAAAAGTAAAAGACCATCAATGTATGGAATCATCTGTTAAACTTCAAAGTTTAGAGGGCCTTTCTTTTTCATTTAGATACTACATGGATATCATACATGAAAATGAGATACACTTTTAGCAAGCATAGAGTTGTTGGTCTCATTTATTCCTTTAGTCCTTGAAACCTAAGAATTCTTGATTGTGTTGCTCACTTAAAAAAAAAAACAAACATTTTAGTCCTTTTTTAGAAACTTTTCAGTTCAATATTTGTTCATTTAGAATCATTATATATTACTTGTTTTCCTATTTTAAGCCTTGTGTGATATTGATAAGTAGAAGATTATTGAATGAAAATTTCTTTATTGTTACATATATCAAAAAATTTCCTGTAATGTTAGATGCAAAAAAGATGGTTCTTTGGAGATACTTAAAGCTTCATTTATTTGCTTTTTTGAAATGCTTTTTGTTTACCATTCTATATGCAATAAACATAATTAAATACTTTATTTTCAATTCCTTTCTGTGACTATGAAGCTGAATATGACTAAAACATGTGAAAGCACATGGTTCTTTGTGTAAGGGTTAAAAAAATTAAAGGTTGGACTAAATGTAGAAATGTAGTCACTGAATATATATTATTCAAGTCAGGATCACTTTTTATGGTATTTTATTTACAAAAGGAGAGAGAGTGAAAGTAAGAAAAATGAGAAAGAGAGTAGATAATTACGCTGGCCCTGTTTGAACCAGGCAAAAAGGGGCCCAGAGGTAAATTAAACAAGGGTTCTAGCCACGTGGCCTCCTCCAAGATGAGGGGCCTCTCCAGAGGCTAGTATCTCCAGAAAAGCTTGGAAAAGGAGTCAGTCTTTTCACTCAGATACATTGTAATCATAGAGGAAGATCCAAGAGCAGCCTGAGGTCCCAAGCCAGAGCTCCTTCAAGGCCAAGTTTGATGGCCAAAGAGGTCCTCACAGAAGCTTTTCCCACTTTTAAAGACTATTCTTTTCATCACTTCCTGTTCCTTCCTTCTACTTTACGTGGGCCAATTGCAGCTTTAGTTTTGTTTAGGACTGCCCAGGGGGCAGTCTGTCATTTTTGATTTGTCACCCACTTTAGCACATGTGGGTCACAGACCTCCCCATAGTTAAGGATAAGTAGGTTGTATACAGCTTTTGGTGATTAAATCTAAAAGTGGGCAAGGGAAGAGTTAATCCCATCTTCACATCTGCTCATATTTTTCAACAAGAATATTTTCAATTTCACATGAGCATTTTACATAAGTGAGAAAATATGGAGATGGTTTAGTAGTTGATGTCCTTGGACAACATTATGCTTTGGTCATGATAGCATGTGTAATATTTTTTCCAGTCATTCAATATTTTTCCTCTTTTCAGTTAACTTGAATACTGGTTAATCAATATCCTCAAATCTATTACCTTCAACAGAGACTTCCATTCTTCTTAATTTCATTTTCAACAAAGTCACTTTGTTGAAATCCACTTATGTACTATATCAGAACTTAATCAAATACACTTAATCAAATCCACAAATGTACTATATCAGAATCAAAATGTGATAGCAGCTCTATCATTGATTTTCTAAAAAAAATATAGAAAATATGACAGATCTTTAACCTTTTTAATCTCTAAATTCATATTTAAAAGCCATTGGAAAAAGCTAAGTATCTATTTCAAAAGCACTAGCATGAAGGATAAAATCCTAAAATAGGATTCTGGTAATGGAAATATTTGTATGTATGAAGGATGAGATATCATAGAATTCTTTCCTTCACTTGTAAACCTGTTCACTTCTCCATGAAGATCTTCTTTGAACCTTGGGTTAGATATCATTTAGAATCTGAGGCTTGGGAGCAGCTGGGTAGCTCAGTGGAGTGAGAGTCAGGCCTAGAGACAGGAGGTCCTAGGTTCAAACCCGGCCTCAGCCACTTCCCAGCTGTGTGACCCTGGGCAAGTCACTTGACCCCCATTGCCCACCCTTACCAATCTTCCACCTATGAGACAATACACCGAAGTACAAGGGTTTAAAAAAAAAAAAGAATCTGAGGCTTAAGGTTCAAATGTTAACTCTACTGACTGTTACCCATTTAATTGACTTGAAAATTCAATTATCTTCTCTATACTTCATTTAAGAGAGTTGATTAGTAAGCCACAAACATTTATTTCATCTATTAATCTGTAATTTTTTCCTCATGTCCCTCCTTTTTGCTTTCATTTCATGTTGATATCTCTTCTATCTACACATATGATAATGAATGTTATAGATTTTTTTAAATATATTGTTCATTTATATTATAAGGGGTAAATTGAGTATTCAGGAAGGACTAGCAGCTCTGGTGTGAAGGCATGACAAACCCTTTTCAGAGTTATTCATCTATTTTTGGTGTGCACCTTTTCCCCAACTCTGCCTGGAAGGTCTCAGAAGCTGTAGTATGCTGAGCAGTTACACCTCAGTAAAACCATCTTAGCAGATGGGCTTGTGAAAAATAACTGACAGGCTTCAAACTTATCAGTTAGGTGGAATTCTACCCCAGGCATGTGAAGACTTTCTCTGGTGAAACGGGTAGTTGAGAACAATTTGTTTCAAAGGTCATTTAAAGCAGCTGAAGCAAACACTGTAGAATGCTTAGAGCTTAGTCAGATATTGGAGACACCAAGGTTATTCACTGCATCCTAGCTATCTCCAGTCATCTTGACTTTTGTCTTTCCATTGGACTTGAATGAATCCAGAAGAGAGAGTAAGACAGGTGACTTTATGGAATTCTGAATCATTTAAATCCAATTTATGTGCAAATCCAGACATCACCCCGTAATGTCATTGACCCTCTTTCAAAAGTACAGATTAATAATAATAATAATAAATAATAGCAGCCATATTATAAATGAGTTGAATACAAGGATTATGTGACCTTTACTTTAAAATTCATAAAACCTAGCAAAGTTCCTTGTATTTATTAGGCACTTAATATTAATTAGAATCAGAATATTAGCACCATAAGGACTCCAATCAATATATCCCTCTTACCTCTTCCTAACTTTCCTACTTCCAGTCCCCCAGATTCACAAACTTAAGCTATTCCTTGGCTCATACTTACCATCACATAAAATATCCAATCAATTATCTAATCTTAATTCTATTTCCACAATATTTCTGATAGCTGGCCTATTTTTAGTTTTTACATAGCCAATCCTTTAGTTCAGAAACTTATCACCTTTCATCTGGATTATGACAATAATCATCTAAGTGGTCTTCCTGTCTTAAATCTATCCCACTCCAATTCATCCTCCATAGAGTGCCAAGGAGATATTCTTTAAGCATATCTGATTATGTCAGCTCATATTAAATAAAATTCCCTTGGCTTCCTATTACCTCTAGGATGGAATATACATATCTCTATTTCAGATTTCTAGACTTTCACAACTAGGCTCCTACCTATATCACCTCATTTTACATAATTTCCATTTCTGTATTCCATAGTCCAGCTAAGCCTGCTGTGTTGCTCATACCTGACACTGTTCACATACTTCATTTAAAAATCAACAGAAAGAACATTTTCATCAAATCAGGGCATCTTCTGAGCAGAAGAAATGAGTTTCTGACCCTGACTTTTCATGATACCTTTCATATTCACTGCATAACCTACCATATTTAAGCCCATTTAAAAAAAATATTCTGAAAAAGCTATTGTCAAGACAAAAGTCGAATCTTTGTATTCATATCTTTAATAGGCAATGCCTTACTCCATGTCCAAATTGGGGGGGAAATTCCTTATTCATATGGTTGATGAAATTTTCTAGACACGGCTGTTTGATAATAACCAAGAGCTCATTACGACATTGATATCCAGTATTCTGTAGAGCTGTTTCAATATGAAATCTACAAAAGAGTGTAATATATGAAGAATGCCAGTCTGCCTAACTGCATATGCAGGTAGCTGTACAGTCCTTTGAGTTAGCCCATTAATACTATATTAATTATTAATTAATATTAATCTTACAGATTGCTGATGGGCAATTAACTGAGACAAGATTTGAATAGGAACAAAAAAGAAAAATAGATTCTATTTCAGAAATTGATCAGTGCTTTTAATAATCCCATTGTGCTTCCAAACCAAAAAAAAAAATTATCATTCTATCATCAGAATAGTTCAATGGAAAAAGTACTTGAATTGAGAGTAAGAAAATGTTGCTTTAAATCCTTACTCCTTTTCTTATTGAAGCAAGTTTAAAGAATCTGGGGGAAGTCCTCTAACCCTTCTGGGAACTTTGATTTCTTCATCTATAAAATGAAGTTGAATGAGATCTTTTCTAAGGTTCTTTTTAGGTACAAATTTATAATCCTCAGATTTTTTTATGATTACAAATCATGGGACAGCACAGTCTCTAAAAAATAAAATTCATAGTACCCATAAGGACAATGCAGAGAAGTATGTTGGTGGCATGTATAATAAGAATTGTTCAATAATGACACATAAAAAGTGTCATAAGAGCAGGGATATAGTTAAATGTTTAATAACCAACTCTAGGGGAAAAATACTTGCTTGTAACATTTTCAAGTTTAATTTATATTATTAACATTTTATCTATCACTTTTTTAAGTGTACACAATTAATGAAACAACAAACTAAGCACTGTTGATTTTTAGTGTATAAAATGCTCATGATGAAAATTTAACAATAAACTCTTCTGAGTCAGCCTAATCCTAATTCATCCTACCTCTGCATAACACAATAGAAGAGTAAGAGATGACAAATATCCTAAGTGTTTCACTGACACCCCAAATCACTTTATTAATTAACAAATAAATGGATGAATGAATAATTAAATGGCTAGCGAAATTAATTAGAAAATCTAAAGGAAGATTCCTAGACCTATTTAGGGTAGATTTATGGATGATTTTGAAAAGTAACTGGATAAAAATCATGCAAGCATGAATTGAAAGCAATTCATACTATAGGAAAAAGTATCTCTATAAATGAAGTCACACACTATTGCTAAGCTGACAGGCCTCATAGTTTCTTATTAGTGAATATAAGGTGGTTACCAAAACTGATCATAGCTCAATTCAGAGGAGATTCCAAATTTACAAAGTGCTTTCCCTACTAGACATTGCAAAGAACTAAATTTAAGCTTGATGTAAATAAATGCTTTCTGGCAAACCTTCCAAATATGAAATGTGTTGCCTTAGGACAGTGATGGTGAACTTTTTAGAGATGGAATGTTGGGCCCTACCCCATCCCACCCCCTCAGACTGAGTACCGTGCTGAGTCCCCTTCAGAGATTGAGTATCATACCCCTCCTCCCCATCAAGTGCCAGGTGTGCCCCATCAAGTGCCATACCCCTGCCCCCATTACTCCACACAGGGGAGGGAGAAAGAGCTCCCATTGGGCTGCTGGGCTGAGGGGCAGCTGAAGTGAGGAATGTCCTCAGTGAGTATAGAGAGGGGGAAGGGAGTGGATTGAATTCTCTGCTCCCCTCCAGCTCTGTTGCCTGTGAGTTGTCCACTTTATCTGGGCAGGGGATGTGAAAAAATGTCCTCAGGCACGACGGGGGAAGGTGAGCAGATCCACTCAAGACCCTCTGCCTTTCTAGTAACAAACTCTGGGGAGGTGGGGGGTGGGGAGGGTGACCATGTGCCCACAGAGAGCACTCTGTGTGTCATATTTGGCACCTATGCCATAAGTTTGCCAACATTGCCTTAGGAGATAATGAATGAATTTTCCCTTCCTGAAAATCAGAAATGCTTTGATGACCATTTATTGGGCACATTATAAAGGAGGAGATTCTTGTTCAGTTTCTGATTTGACTAATCAGTATCCTTGGTTATTTCCAGCTTGCAACATCTGCAATTCCTTTATAACTAGGATCTGGGGATAAATGCATACTTCTATAGTTTTATATCTAAATACTGAAGACCCTCACCATTTGCAAGGGATACATTTTATAATCTCAGAAATATAGGAATTTTATGTACTCTAGTAATAGAATGATAACATATTCCTGACACAAAACAAACTTCATTTGTTGTAATAATAATAATACAGAATAAAGCTTAATGTTGCATATGCTAAGAAATATGGCTGTACTCAATCCACACAGATTCTGAATCATTTAATATGATCTTCCATGAGCTTTCAATGTTCTCAGAAAAAAAAATGGTGCAGTCACATTTTGCAGTAATAACAATGTAAAGTCCTTCCTTACTGTCCTCCCCTGCCCCACCTTCAACCATTAGTGTCTATCCTTTTCATTGTAATATAACCCACTTTTCTTTTAGTTATCACCATTAAGGTTGTGGATTAAACCTAAAATGATTTGATTTATAGAACAGAAAGCAATCATAGCTGTTCTGAGTGTTGGGTAGAAGTAAATCAGACAGGAGAGAAAGCTGGCATTCAACAAATAGTCATTTATTAATACAAAATCCCCTCTTGGCATACATAAGAAGGAAAAAGGAAGAAAACATTATCAGAGTTCTGGTAGCCACAATAGGCCATTATGTCATAGTAAAATATCCCAAACCATCATTTATGAATTCTGAATCACCAAGGTTTCCTGTATTACTTTATTTTTGAACATCTGCTATTGTTCTATCCTTACTCTATTCTCTGATAGCATGAGGAATAACAAGAAATTACCACTAGCAAAAAAATCCCTTCCCTTCTTTACATTCTGAGGCTTAACATATTTCATGATTACCTAGATATTGATGAGAATATATATTTTATAAACTGTTATTTTTATTTGTGTAAACATTAATATCAAGGACATACTTTACTTGTGTATATCTGTGACTTTAATATGGACTAGGATAATTTACTGGAAAATGAATTATGATTATAATAATACAAGCATGAAAAAATACAAAATCTATGAATTGATTCTACTTATCTCCTCCTCCAGATCATACCTTCTTTTATAGTAAGGTATTAAGATAAGCAACTTGTTATAATCCTATTGTATCTCACTAATGTTTCTCATTAAAACAAAACAACAACAAACAGACTAAACTGGTTTATATTATCTAGATTTATGGAAAACACTTTTTAGAATTTTATCTGCAACTAAATAAGATTTTGGCCATATCTACATGGGCAGCTTTAAGGATTAAATTAAGGGTATGACAAAAATAAAAGAGCAAATTTTAATAACTCAAGTTTTAATGAGAATATAGTAGAGTTGTAAATTAATATTATTCCTTTAAGACAGAGAAAAGAAAATTTCTAGCAGCTTTTAACATTTAACAATTTAGTTTAATTTAAACAGAGATAGTAAAAGAATATAGTAAAATGAATGTATTAAAGGAGGGAAAGATAGGAAAGAGGTAGAGAAATAAATTTCATAATACCTAACTAACTATCCTCTAACTATCTAGAACTGCCTATAATTACATTCTAAAACTACCTATTTTTACCTATACTGTGATATTGGAAATTTTGGAGTCCTTGAACTAATTTTGAGATCCTTGATCTAAACTTCCTGTGGACATTTAGGGCTCTTTCAAACTACATTTCCCATGATTCTAGGCTTATGTAAATGATGTAAGCAATTACCTAATAAAGTAGAGAAAAGTATAAAGACTGAGTACTCCTCTTTTGATACCTCCTCTTTTGTGATTGTGGAGCAGAAGCAAGGATGGGAGGAACCGGTAAATGGCAGGCCCCTTTAAACAGGCATGTGGCTTCATTTTCCTAAATGGCTATCAATAAACCCTTTACCCTAATATTTTTAAATCTATCCTTTTATAATAATTTTATTTCTTACAATACTTTCCTATAACTACCACTAAATAACAACCACACCACAAAGTTCCAACCCAATCCACCTAATCAAAACCAACCCAATCCACTGATCCACTTAATTCAACCCCAATTAAGTCTGTCAATGAAGACCAGCCACCTCCTAAAGAATTCAAGAAAGAGAAAAAAGCCTAATAGCCCAAACCAAAAGCCCAAAACACCAAAAGCCAAAAATCCCTCTCAGTAAGCTCAGGCTCACCTTTTATATTCCAGCAACTGAACACCCACCACCAATGAACACACTCACAGCAGCCAACTACTCCTCAACTGCCAGCACATAAATGTTAGCAACAGACTTCTCCTGACCAACTTATGCTGATCCTTTTTATATCCCCTTCTTACCTCACTTCCTGTCTCTCTATTATTTCTACTTCCTTTCACTCTGGGCTGGTTACTCCCTACACATATCTATGGTAAAAGGACCTCCAGGTCCCCAGTTAAAGTAGAAGAAAGGGATTAAGAATTCCCTTTTACACAGTACAAGAATGGAAGTGGCTAAAAGAGTCAGTCATTACAATTAGTCAAGGTTCATTGAGATTGTGACATTAGATCAGCAAGATAGCTATATACCAATCTTTACCTTTTAAAGGGCCATATAGCTAGGCTGTCATGAATTGGAGTTATTGATTCTTTCAGGCATGTCTAATTTGAATGAACATGAATAGTGATTTTTTTCCATTGCTTACTAGAGATAAAGAAAAACATTTTAGGCTATAATTTCCATTAATAGGAATGATTTTTATAGTAATGACTATATAGTAGCAATTTAAAAACAGGAATATTTTGAATGCATCAGTTGTTATAACTAATACAATGGGGATAAATGAATGCCACAAGAATAGACAACTATCTTAATATCAACTTTTACTACAAGGCAATTGAATTACATGGATTATATATATTGCTTTGACTGCCTGTAATTTGTCTTTTTAGGCAAAATTGTTACTAATTCTTAGAAGAGGCAGAAGAATATGTAATCATTTAGTTGTTTGTTTTTAAATTCCACAAAGTTTTCCTAATTAAATTGGATTCACCACACATTCATCATATGCCATTTCATTATTTGATGGATGATTTCAGATAACTTTAGTAAAGTCCCTTGATACATGTGCATAAATATCTTTGTGGTAATAGCATAATGCTACTGGTGGGGGGGGATAAAAAAGTTTTTAAAATGCTTGTAATACATGATGCTTAATATCACGAAACTGAAGAAAAATTTCCAAATGATTCATTTTATTTTTCTTCTTAAATCAACATTGCTTTTTGAAGTTGAAGAATCATCTTGCATCTTGTTTTCTTGATGCTTTGAAAAGACAGAGAAAAGGAGGGGCTTGAGGGATTTTGTGACCTTCCTAGAAATTGGATAAAACTACCATTCAGGTCTCCATTAGTTGAAAGTGGTTTTGTCTAGCTAGACCCAAGTGTTTCAGTCAATTACGAGCTTTTATCTGATTGTTATCATAAAGGGCTATTTCTTTCCTAAAATGGTCAATTAAGTTCATGAAAATAAATGGTGAAGAGTGTACAATTTGTTAGCAGTTCTGTCAGAAGTACATTGGTCTTGCAGAAGAAAATATCACAGCATTTCTTAATGAATAGAAATGGCTTTCATCAAACTACATGTTGATCCCTCTTCCTTTTCTGAATACCAGTCCCCTGACCCAGCAACAATTCAGAGTTAACAATTAAGCCACTTAATATTTGAAAACTTTTAAAATGTCTTCAGTGTACATAAAGTAAAGCCTTATGTATATTTTTTCTTTCTTTTTTGTTCCCCTTGGCTGCTCTATTTGTTTCAGTTTGTACAAAGTATATTATAAAATCAAATGGGGCAGTCACTGTCCCTTGAAAAGCAGCAGGCAAAAGATTATTTTTTATCAGTGAATAAGTTGATAGAAGGGATCAGTATTCGGAGAAAATAAATCAAACAGACAATACTGTAAAATGGGAACAAAACTTAAAACAATGAACAAAAAACTTGAAAGTGTGATGAGAACTTTATTCTCTAATTTTGCCTTTGAAATATTAACTATCATGAACTGGATTCAGAGTTACAAAACATCTGAATAATTATAAATTCCAAACCCCAGGTTCTCAGATTCCCAGTCCAGTGTATTTTCTACTACTCTATCACCTTTACTAAAGCAAATATCCTTTGCTTTAGTAAATTTGATGAAATGAAATGAAATTTAGAGAACTTTATTCTCTAATTTTTCTTTATTCTTTCTTTATTCTCTAATTTTCATTGCTCTGAGATTCTATCTTTAGTATAGCAAGTAAAAGTGCCTTTGCAATGTTAACTATCATGAACTGGACTCAGAGTCAGAAAACTTCTGAATTATTATAAATTTCAAATTCCAAGTTCTCAGATTCCCAATCCAATGTACTTTCTATTACTCTATCACCTTTACTAAAGTAAATATTCTTTGGTCTTTCACAAGGTTTATAGCGCTATCCTTGGAACTGTAGAGAATAGGAATAAATATGGTCCTGGCTCTTAACTTAACCAATTTGGAAACAAGACGTTCGAATCTAGCCAAAATAAAATGACACAAGATTTAAAAAGTAAAAGAGCCTGACAGTATAAGAGATGTCACAAGGAAGTAAAATGGTAAGTGAATACAGCAAACCTGTAATTATTCAGTTGTTTTGGGCATGTCTGACTCTTTGTGACCCCATTTGGGGTTCTTTTGCCAAAGATAATGGAATGGTATGCCATTTTCTTCTTCAGATCATATTAGCAATAAGGAAATTGAAGTTGGGTATAATATAATTGTCTGAAGTCAAATTTGAACTCTGGTCTTTCTGACTCCAAACCTGGTTCTCTAACCACTGCACCACCAAGATGACATATATCCATGCATCTATATATGTAGATATATAGACATATGTGATAATATATATATACATATATATGTAAACTCATTCATTCATTCATTTATTTGTTTGTTCATTTATGCTCCTGGGAGTGAACTTTTACCAGCATGTCCCTCTATTGCTCTATGAAAGAGAATAAGAATGAAGTAATAAAGTCATCACCAGACCGAAGGCCTATTGACTAGAGACTAACAACAATGAAAATGATTATGACCAAAAGCAATAATGATAATAATAATTTACATTTATATAGAATTTTAAGTTTTACAAAGCACTTTATATCTCTATTATCTCACAACATCATCCTCAAAAGAAATTTCTGCTTCTTTTTGTCTGTTCCAGAATTCTTACACATAGCTAATTTGCAATTATAGAGTATTCCCAAGGTTTCCTCTCCCAAATCTCAGTCCTACCTTTGCAAGTCTGATTTCATCACCTAAGTATTCTGCCTGGATCTCAAACTCAATATGACCCCAAAAAAATAGGTTATTATTTTTGCCCATAAATCTTTAAACTCTGTAAATTCCCTCAATTCTTGTAAAGGAAAAAATATTTTTGTGCCAATCACTAAGGTTGGAAAAAGCCTATCCTGACAATCACCTGCTCTCTATCTCTCCTCACATCATCCTGAATTCACTTATCTCTGTCTAAGTCCTATTTTCCCATTTGTTCCTGCAACTTAGTGACTCTTTGATTTTCATATATCCAGATCTTATTAAAGTGACATGCACTGGAAGGACTATATGAACTGATGCAGAGAAAGATAATCAGAACCAGGAGAGTGTTACAGCAACAGCAATATTATACAATGATCAAATGTGAAAGACTTAGCTTCTATCAGCAATACAACAATCCAGGACAAAGGAATTATGACAAAGAATACTATCCACTTTCTGAGAATGAACTGGTGGAATCAGAATGCAGATGAAAACATACAATTTTTCACTTTAGTTTATTTTTGTTTTTATTTTAGGGCTTTGATTTTATGTAACTATCCTCTTACAATAATGACCAAAATGGAAGTATGTTTTGCAAGATAAATATATGTATAAACCAAATCAAATTGCTTACCATATTAGGGAGGAGGGAAGGAAGTAAGAGGAGACAATTTCAATTTTATAATTTCAGAAAATATGTTAAAATTGTTATTACACATAATTAGGAAAATTCAATATTTTTAAATCACTTGCACCCAATAGGCACTCAATAAGTGTCTAATATTGAATTAGTTGAAATCCAATTGAATAACATACTTAATTCTGTTTGCAGCCACACGAAAGAGAAGAGAGGTCTTTGAGTTATGTATAATAAGCATGTATAGTATACAACAACCTCTCTCTTTAGAAATATGACTGTGAGAAATCAAGTAAGTAGACTGCTAATAACATATTGCTTCTAATTGTGTCCTGCTTTAGTTCTTGTTCAGAGTCCTAGGAAATATATGATGATTACACAGGCTTATTTTTCTAAGTGTTTGAGAGAATGTTTTATTAGAGGACATGACTAAGAATATATTTACAAATAGACTTCAAGCAAGCCACAGTTGTAAGTTAGACCTAATTAGATTCTTAAGCATTTTTAAATGAATCAGTATTCAAAGGATGTGTGATTTCTTCAACCTGCAGGGACTCTCAGTGTGGAATTTCTTACACCCATGCAGATCTCAGGCAGGTCATAATTTGTTAAATAAAGGCTAAACAAATAGGAAATTTATTAGAAAAAATATTCTTTTCACTTCTAAAATAATTCTTAAATCAACCAACAAGTATTTCTAATCAACTACTATGTGCCAGCCATTATACTAAGTGTTAGAGATACAAAGGCAAAAGCAAAATTTTCTTTATTTTTAAGGAATTTATGTTAAAAGTTGTGTGTATGCATATGTATGTGTATAAATGTATATGTATATATGCTTATGTATAAATATATGTTTACATAGAATATGTGGAGAATGGGGGGAAAGAAGGCAATTTTGGGAAGGAGGCAGCTAAGGAAGTAGGAAAGACTTCATTTGGAGGGTACCACTTAAAATGTGCCTTGAAGGAATGACCAAGGATTCTATGAGTCAGAAATGATGTGAGAGTTCATTCTACATTTGAAGTATAAATAATGCAAAGGCACAGAGATGGTCTATATAGTGTTATATGTGAAGAACAGAAAGAAGATCATTTTGAAAAAGTAGAATATATGAATGAGATTAATATGTAATATGTCCCTAAATATAGAAAGAGGCTTTGAATCCAACAGGCAAGGTAAAAGAGTTTTAACAGGGTTTAATTATGCTTAACTTAAATAGAGGTGGGATAAGGACTTCTATACTTAAAACCTAAAGGATAAAACCACAGGTCAATGGGAGGATTTATTCTACTCTTATCTAAGTGATCTAACAGGCAGGGCCCAAGGAGCAGTGGAGTCTCTGGAAGGTTGAATCAATCCTGGTGCCAGCTAGTCTTGAATCAGCACAGCTATGGATCAGAGGCTTTGAGGGTTCTCACTGTTTTTTCAAAGAGGTTCACAGGATGCCAAAATCCTAGGTGGTCCAAGATATCCAAGATGAGTGAGTGAACTTGAGGTGCTGTCCACCAGGTATCAAATTCCTCCTTTTCTAGGTGCTACTCTATTGTTGCTGGAAATCCACTTCCACTCAGGATCCCAAGGAAATCAGGAAGCAGGGTCTGAGATCTCCCTGGCCTGGGAACAGTTTCTGCCCAACACTAATGGAGTCCTCCCTCAGGGCACACATTCTTACTCCTCCTTCATTCTATCCTACAATGCTCCAGCTCCAGCCTGCTAGATGAACCTTAATTTTTAATCAATAACTAATATTACTCACAACAGAAGGAAAGGAAGAGAGTATCAAGAGGTAATATTTAAATGTTACTCTGAGTGTAATTAACCCTGAGAGGGAAGAGTAGCTATATCCATTGGGATATAAAACTCTGTCTAACCCTACTGAGAAAGTCAGAAGGGAAAAACCAAGGGGAAAAGGTGAGTGGGGAGGTAAAAAAAGGGAGAGGAGAAGAAGGGGGAGGGAATTCATTAGGCCTTTAAAAATAACAACAGGGGAATAATAAGGGAGGGGGTAGAAAGGAAAGTTAATCAAGGGGCAGGATAAGGGTTACTGGCTTAAAGCAAACCATTGGTTTAAAAGAGTGTAAGAAGAAGGGGTAGAACTAGGAGAGGATACCAAAATGTCAGAGAATGCACAACTGATAATTATAACTCTGAATGTGAATGGGATGAACTCACTCATAAAATGGAAGCAAATAGCAGAGTGGATTAGAAACCAAAATCTTACCATATGTTATCTACAAGAAACACATATGAGGTGGGTGGACATACACAAGTTTAAGGTTAAGGGCTTGAGCAGAATCTTTTGGGCATAAAATGAGAAAAAGAAGGCAGGAGTGACGATTATGATTTCTGACAAAGCCAAAGTAAAAAATAGATATGATTAAAAAAGACAGGGAAAATCATTACATCCTGATTAAAGGCAGTGTAGACAATGAGGAAATAACAGTGCTCAATATGTATGCACAAAGTCGCATAGCAACCAGATTCATAAAGGAGAAACTGGCAGAGCTCAAGAAGGAAATAGATAGTAAAACCATAATAGTGGGAGATCTAAATATTCCTCTTTCATATCTAGATAAACCAAACCAAAAAATAAATAAGAAAGAAGTAAGAGAGGTGAATGAAGTCCTAGAAAAATTAGATTTAATTCATATAAGGAGAAAAATAAATAGGGACAAAAGGAATACACATTCTTTTCAGCTGCACATGGTACATTCACAAAGATTGACCATGTAATAGGGCATAGAAACATTGAAAACAAATGCAAAAGAGGAGAAATAATAAATGTAACCTCAGATTATAATGCAATAAAAATAATAATTAGTAAGGGCACCTAGACAGGCAAATCAAAAACTAATTAGAAATGAAATAATATGATTCTCCAAAACCAGCTAGTCAAAGAAGAAATAATAGAAACAATCAACAATTTCATTGAAGAGAATGACAATGATGAGACATCCTACCAAACTCTGTGGGATGCAGCAAAGGCAGTACTCAGGGGGAAATTTATATCCTTGAGTGCATATATTAACAAATTAGGCAGGGCAGAAATTAATGAATTGAGCATGCAATGTAAAAAAACTAGAAAGCAAGTAAATAAAAAATCCCCAGATGAAAACTAAATTAGAAATACTAAAAATCAAGGGAGAAATTAATAAAATTGAAAATAAAAGAACTATTGAATTAATAAATAAGACTAGAAGCTGGTACTTTGAAAAAAACAGATAAAATAGACAAAGTACTGGTCAATCTAATAAAAAAAAAGGAAAGAAGAAAACCAAATTGAAATATCAAAGATGAAAAGGGAGACCTCACCTCTAATGAAGGGGAAATTAAGGCAATCATTAAAAACTATTTTGCCCAATTATATGGCAATAAATATAACAATTTAGGAGATATGGATGAATATTTACAAAAATATAAACTGCCTAGATTAACAGCAGAAGAAATAGAATACCTAAATAATCCCATATCAAAAAAAGAAATTGAACAAGCCATCAAAGAACTCCCTAAGAAAAAATCGCCAGGGCCTGATGGATTCACAAGTGAATTCTATCAGACATTCAAAGAGCAACTAATCCCAATATTATACAAATTATTTGATGTAATAAGCAAAGAAGGAGTCCTACAAATTCCTTTTATGACACAAATATGGTACTGATTCCAAAGCCAGGTAGATCAAAAACAGAGAAAGAAAACTACAGACCAATCTCTCTAATGAACATAGATGCAAAAATCTTAAATAGAATACTAGCAAAGAGATTCCATCAAGTAATCAAGAGGATCATCCACCATGATCAGGGGGGATTTATACCACGAATGCAAGGATGGTTCAACATTAGGAAAACCATCCATATAATTGACCATATCAACAATCTAACAACCAAAATCACATGATTATCTCAATAGATGCTGAAAAAGCCTTTGACAAAATACAGCACACATTCCTATTGAAAACACTGAAAAGTATAGGAACAGAAGGACCTTTCGTAAAATTAATAAACAGAATATACCTAAAACCATCAACAAACATCATATGCAATGGGGATAAATTAGAAGCCTTCCCAATAAGATCAGGAGTAAAACAACATTGCCCATTATCACCTCTATTATTCAACATAGTACTAGAAACACTAGCAGTAGCAATTAGAGAAGAAAAAGAAATTGAAGGTATCAAAATAGGCAATGAAGAGACTAATCTATCACTCTTTGCAGATGATATGATGGTCTACTTAAAAAATCCCACAGAATCAACTAAGAAGCTTGTAGATACAATCAACAACTTTAGCAAAGTTGCAGGATACAAAGTAAATGTACATAAATAATCAGCATTTCTATATATTGCCAACACATTAGAGCAGCAAGAGGTAGAAAGAGAAACACCATTTAAAATCATCCTAGACAATATAAAATACTTAGGAATCTATCTGCCAAAACAAATACAGGAATTATACTAACATAACTACAAAACACTTTCCAAACAAATAAAACGAGATCTTAACAATTGGAAAAGCATCGATTGCTCATGGGTAGGATGAACTAACATAATAAAAATGACCATTCTACCCAAATTAATTTACCTATTTAGCTCCATACCTATCAAACTACCAAAAAACTTCTTTAATGAATTAGGAAAAACTATAACAAAGTTCATTTGGAATAACAAAATTTCAAGAATATCAAGGGAAATAATGAAAAAAAAATGTGAAGGAAGGGGAACTAGCAGTACCAGATATTAGTTTATCTTATAAAGCAGCAGTCATTGAAAAAATATGGTGCTGGCTAAGAGACAGAAGGGAGGATCAGTGGAATAGACTTGGGGTAAATGCCATCAGCAAGACAGTGTATGATAAACCGAAAGACCCCAACTTTGGGGACATGAATCCACTATTTGACAAAAACTGCTGGAAAACAATATGGGAGAGATTAGGTTTAGATAAACATCTCACACCCTACACCAAAATAAATTC